>NC_083469.1:3495000-3540000 GCF_030014155.1 Tachysurus vachellii | reverse complement strand
CTAAAATAGGCCAAACAATCCCTGTTTTCAAAATGAGTCTATAGCCCTATTCGGATGGGACTAGTTTTACAGGGGATCATTAGAGAAATTTCAGTTTCACAGATGTACTTTGTGATTTCAATCCGGTCCGAATCTGCCATGTCTGTCTTTTTCTCACACGACCTGTGTAAAAATTACAGTTTTTCAGCAAAATCGGCGCTCCTCTGAGAAATCTAATCCCATCTGAATGCGAATGTCTGTGATTGCCGAAAATGTTTTTTCCAAAACGTGTTTTCTTGTCTGTTTTGGTCAACGTGAACTACCGTATTAACCCTAGCGCACCGGTATTCAAGTCTCTGCTTTCTGCACACCAATAATGGGTGTAAATGTGTTTGCTACCTTGCGAAGAAATAAAAAAAATTAAATCAACAAGAAGAGCCAAATCATGTAAATTGTTAAGACTGGCTACTATAATATCAGTTATAAGTAAGAGTACTTTCATTTCTATAGTCAATTACATAACGTGAAAATTATATAAAAACGTATTTATTCCAGTGGGTTTATAAGAAGTTCTATATGATGTTAATAAACTATTGATCAGTCATATGACCATACGCAATCCACGCATCCTGGACATGTGGTCTTGTGCAATGCCCAAATGTAAAACACAGACACTCCTACCCCCGTAATAAACACAGAGATGTTAGTCCCGTCCGAATCCATACATGAAACAAAAAATTCTAACTCGAACGTCGTTTGGAAAACTAGTCCTGTCCGAATAGGGCTTATGCCTCTATATTTACTAAAACAACATGCTTTTAGAGGGGCATGGTGGCTTAGTGGGTTGGGGGTTCGATTCCCAGAGTTGGGGGTTCGATTCCCACCTCCGCCTTGTGTGTGTGGAGTTTGCATGTTCTCCCCGTGACTCGGGGGTTTCCTCCGGGTACTCCAATTTCCTCCCCCGGTCCAAAGACATGCATGGTAGGTTGATTGGCATCTCTGGGAAATTGTCTGTAGTGTGTGTGTGTGTGTGTGTGTGCCCTGCGATGGGTTGGCACTCTGTCCAGGGTGTATCCTGCCTTGATGCCCGATGACGCCTGAGATAGGCACAGGCTCCCCGTGACCCGAGGTAGTTCGGATAAGCGGTAGAAAATGAATGAATGTGCTTTTAGAATATATATTTTGATCAAATAAATAAAATAAACTTCTGACTAGTAATTCTACATAAGCTAAGTAACCAACTTGCTACATTTTATAGACATATAAAATTGAACATGAAAAAGCAGCATGATGCTACAGTACCACCACCATGCTTCCTTTAGGTCAAGGTGCCAAAATTGTAGGATGCCGAAGGGTTTTCGGTTTCTAGTAACCGTAGCACTGTAGTTCCTGTTCATTTTGTTCTCCTCAGACCTTTCTACATGTTTGTTGAGACAGCAAATGAGATTTCATACAGATTTTCTTCTCATTTCCTGACATTTTAGGAGTGTAATAAACTGCGAACGGACACGCGGTTGTGCCGAGTTCCAGGAGGTCACGTATCCCACAATGCTCTCCGTCTTGTAGCCTGTGCACTCAATAACCCACTTAGCAAGACTTTCTTTTCCTGCCAATCAAGTCGACCGGGCATTCCCCTCGGGCTGGGATAAATATGCGTCACGGTGAGAAGATGTCAGGAGAGATTTGATTCGACATTGTCAGCGCCGCTAAAGCCGTTAGCATGGCGGAATTCGGTGACGAAGCAAATCAATAGATTACAGAGAAGAGAAAGCAGATGGACGTTCAGGCTGACGTGCCCTGATCCTTCAGTGCTGCTCCTGTCCATCACTGTGCAAGCTGAAAGGATTATTAGCCGAAAGATTATTAGCCTTGCTTCTTAGGAGATTAGTAAGTGCTGCTAAAGCTAACTAACACACTTCAACACAGCAATTTAATTTATTTCTGGCCCAGAGATGAAATGTAACCCCAAATTCCACAAAATTACCTTTTACGTAAACTTATTTCATTGTAATATTTAAATTGTTTATGAATATTTGTGGTTAAATACATTATTTATTACACAATTTATTTCGGTTACTTCCTTTCAATTTCATTTATTCACTTATTTGAATTTTTTCCTAATGGCATTTAAAATAAATGAACAAACAAACAAACAAACAAACAAATAAATAAACAAACAAACAAATAAATAAATAAAATGTATTCACTAGACGCTCTGTAGTGAACCTCTTTGCTGACAGATTTGACATCCTTAACAAATTGAATCACGTTATTGGTGACGTTTCACTAGACAAGAACGCATCATCTCTCCGTTATGTAGGGACTTGGAAAAGGTTTTGGACTTGTGATGGGAAGGCTGTGAGTTTGAATCCCGAATACCAAGCTGCCGCTGCTGGGCCCCTGAGCAAGGCCCTTAACCCTCAATTGTTCACCTGAATAAATGAGAAAAGTGTAATTCGCTCTGCGTCTTCCAAATGCCTTAAATGTTAATGTAATGTCGTCTCTCGGCTGTTTACTGAGCGACGTCTACTGGCTTTAAAGGCTTGACGTGAAAATATCACATTCCTACTCTTTTAAAAAGCTTATGCAGAGTGAAAGTGTCAGAATGTGTCTGTACAAACTGAACCTCACAAGTCAAACTGAACCTCACATTTCTTCTTATTTTTTTGACTTTGTCTTTTCAATACAGCGGTTATTCGAGTCAAGATGATTCATTTAACGCATTATTTAAAAGAACCCACTTTCAGGCAGAGAGATGTGCACTATATCCAGATCCAGATCTACATCCAGACAACGATGAAGTCAATCGCTAATAAAGTAAAACAGAAGCATTGAAACACAAAGGTAATGCAAGCGTTAAATGACATCATCAGATCGAGCTCCTGAACTGACCTGAGTCTGAGTGACGAAGCCGAGAAAAACTGGAAGGACGCCGACTCGGTGACTGACTGCGAAATCAACCTGAATGCGGAAGATGTGAGCTCACGAGACGTGAAATGAGAGAAAAATCATCTTTCGTTTCCTTCTTTAGGATGTAATTTGTTAAATGTAGCATCACTGAGCCACGAAAGAGAATTATATAAATTAGATTAAAAAAGTGAAAAAAATGAAAATAAACCTTTAACGTGAGAATGTTTGGATAAAAGCACTGAACTAAATGGCCCATGACCCATCAACCCTAGAACGTTCCTTTAACAGCTAATTTTATCACATAATAAAGGAAGACACAATTCTAATTCATTCATTCATTCATTTTCTACTGTTTATCCGAACTACCTTGGGTCACGGGGAGCCTGTGCCTATCTCAGGCGTCATCGGGCATCAAGGCAGGATACACCCTGGACGGAGTGCCAACCCATCACAGGGCACACACACACACACACACGGGACAATTTTCCAGAGATGCCAATCAACCTACCATGCATGTCTTTGGACCGGGGGAGGAAATCGGAGTACCAGGAGGAAACCCCCGAGGCACGGGGAGAATATGCAAACTCCACACACACAAGGCGGAGGCGGGAATCGAACCCCGACCCTGGAGGTGTGAGGCGAATGTGCTAACCACTAAGCCACCGTGCCCCCCGAAGTAAAGTACAATCAACAGACAATCAACAGACAGGGAAAACAGAACAATCAACAGACAGGGAAAACAGAACAAAGTAATAAACCGGGAAATCACAGGAAAGAGAACGCTCAGACAGCCGTGGCAAATCGAGACTTCGCACCGAAATCAAGCTCAAGTTCATGTTTTATAGGAAACGGTTAATTGGAAGCAGGTGGCGGTGTAATTAGCCCCGGTGCAGGGATTATGGGAGATGCAGTCCGGAAACTATTAGTACTCCGGAGACGCTTCTCTGTGTTGACGGTCGGGTGGCGAGGCACGAGATTTTGTCACATCTACATTACAGCACAGTGGAATTCTTTCTTCTCATATCCCAGCTTTGGGGGTTGAGGTCAGAGCTCAGGGTTAGACATGATACAGCACCACTGGAGCAAAGAGAGTTAAGGGCCTTGCTCAAGGGCCCAAAAGTGGCAGCTTGGCAGTGCTGGGGCTTGAACCGTGATACTCTGATCAACAACCCAGAGTCTTAACTACTTGAGCCACCACTGATCAAAACAATACCAAAACAAGGTCAAAGAAAAAAAAAATCAAGCCTTCTGTATGCTTTTTTGTCTCTGAATCTGAATCCTGGCTGCTCTTTCCAAGTACTTCAGCAGAGTTTACCAAGTGCAAGCAAACAGAACTGTGTACACTTCACTGCTCTGATCCTGTGCTGAACAACCTGAAGTGGTGTACATAGTAGACACTGCTGAAATGAGAGTGTGTGTGTGTGTGTGTGTGTGTGTGTGTGTGTGTGTGGTGTTTTAAAGTGTGCTCTTTATCCGGTGACATATTACATGGTTTGACATTTACAGCTCGATGCTGGAAATGACCCGGCTTCGCTTTACACCAGGATGGAGGCTGGACAGGCTGCAGGGACGTTGCATGGACCCACATTTACACATCATTAAAGCTCACAACAACACAAGCGCACACGCTCACGAAACTCATGATGTGTACAACAACCTGTCTTCTACCATGGAGTATTAATGATTAAAACAACCATTTTTTTTTTGTTGCAAAATCTCACTAAGAAATAATACCTTAAGTGAATCGGGGTATTTTGCATATTTATGAGCGGCACATATGCATATTTATGAGCTACGCATATTTACAGACCCAAAGGTCACCCCAAGGTGCCTGTGATTCGATTGCTTTCATGTACTTAACTTTCTGGGTATTTAAATCGCCTGTCTGTGTGTGTGTGTGTGTGTGTGTGTGTGTGTGTGTGTGTGTGTGTGTGTGTGTGTGAAGGCCACACCTCTAAGGTTGCCAGATTTGACTTATGTGAGTTTGGAACACGTCCCTTGCACTCAGCCAGACGCCATGCTGTTTGATTCTGCTTCCTTTAAAGATTCCTCTTGAATCATTCAGCTTAGTATAAGAATTGGTGAAGGAGCTGATGTTTTTGGGGGGCACGGTGGCTTAGTGGTTAGCACGTTTGCCTCACACCTCCAGGGTTGGGGGTTCGATTCCCGCCTCCGCCTTGTGTGTGTGGAGTTTGCATGTTCTCCCCGTGCCTCGGGGGTTTCCTCCGGGTACTCCAGTTTCCTCCCCGGTCCAAAGCCATGCATGGTAGGTTGATTGGCATCTCTGGAAAATTGTCCGTAGTGTGTGTGTTCCCTGCGATGGGTTGGCACTCCGTCCAGGGTGTATCCTGCCTTGATGCCCAATGATGCCTGAGATAGGCACAGGCTCCCCGTGACCCGAGGTAGTCCGGATAAGCGGTAGAAAATGAGTGAGTGAGAGTGAGTGAGAGCTGATGTTTTTCTTTTTCGAGCGAGGATAAGAATTGGTCATGGTGCTGATCTTTTATCCCCGGTGAGTAAATCTGTCAAGGTGCAGATCTTTTCTCTGTGCTGAAGAACAGAATCGGTCAAGGTGCTGAAATTGCTATTAATCCTCTACTTCTATCTGTTAAAGGTGGATGAAAAACATCATCTCACTGCTTCTCAAATGTAAAAAGATGTAAATATTGTGAATACAACACAAACATATGATGATACTGCCAGTCAACAAGCTTGTATAAGTGTGTACATGACACTGTGAGAGTGTGTGTGTGTGTGTGTGTGTGTGTGTGTGTAGTAAGTATAAAAGAATGAGGGTTTGATTGATCTGCTCTGAGGAGACACAGAACATGATTTCTGAAACATTCCAGACGACTAAACTCTCTGAGCCGAAGCGCCTCAGGTTCAAGCCCATGTAGGTGTAATTGTCTGTCTGATTCTGAGTGATTAACTGCATTTTAATACCTTGCCATCTGTCAGACTGGATAAAATGACCTAAACTAAATATATTTAAACATATAACTCTTTAAATAAATTCCATTTTAAGGGTTAGAGAAGAAATAATAAACAGGGATATACTGTATATGACATCACATTAAATGCTCCTTTATTTTACTCAGCAAATAATAATAATAATAATAATAATAATAATAATAATAATAATAATAATAATAATAATTTCATATTAAATTAAATCAATAACAATATTTAGCTTACAAATAAATAAATAAATAAATAAATAAATCCTATTTAAAAGATAATAATGAAAATAATATTAACAGCTTCCTTTAGTGTTTTTCTTAGATATCAACATAATAATAATAATAATAATAATAATAATAATAATAATAATAATAATAATAATGGTTATTATATTTGGTTTTGAAGATATATATAACACAATTGTGTAGCTGATTAAATGAGTTCTATGTTGTGTAAATATGACATCATAAACTCCGGTCACTTATTGGCGGGTCATTTTCACCCTGGTGTGAGTTAAGATAAAAAAAAAGTGTGCAAAGTTTAACAATCAAAATGAGGTAAATACTGAAGTGACAAATCAATATACAGTAAACTGGAACAATTCTGCGGCGAAAAGAAACCTGTAAGTACTGATAATGAAGGAGTCAGTTCCGGTTGAAACGAAATGCAGTAAGCTTTGCATTTCACTGTGTTTCAAATTTTCATGTTTGGTAAACTCAAATCAGGTTGAGGATTCGAATTGAGGTTGAGGAATCAGGTTGGGGATTCTTACTGAGGTTGAGGAATCAAGTTGGGGATTCTTACTGAGGTTGAGGAATCAGGTTGGGGATTCCTGAGGTTGAGGAATCAGGTTGAGGATTCGTATTGAAGTTGAGGAATCAGGTTGAGGATTCGTATTGAGGTTGAGGAATCAGGTTGAGGATTTGTATTGAGGTTAAGGAATCAGGTTGAGGATTCTTACTGAGGTTGAGGAATCAGGTTGAGGATTCCTTTTGAGATTGAGGAATCAGGTTGAGGATTCGTATTGAGGTTGAGGAATCAGGTTGAGGATTCGTATTGAGGTTGAGGAATCAGGTTGAGGATTTGTATTGAGGTTAAGGAATCAGGTTGAGGATTCTTACTGAGGTTGAGGAATCAGGTTGAGGATTCGTTTTGAGGTTGAGGAATCAGGTTGGGGATTCTTACTGAGGTTGAACAATCAGGTTGAGGTTTCGTATTGAGGTTGAGGAATCAGGTTGAGGATTTGTATTGAGGTTAAGTAATCAGGTTGAGGATTCTTACTGAGGTTGAGGAACAAGGTTGAGGATTCGTATTGAGGTTGAGGAATCAGGTTGAGGATTTGTATCATGTGCAGATGTGTGACTGACAGATGATTGGCTCCTCACCTTGTCAAGTGTGTAAACACCAAGATGGATGAAGCGTTATAGTGCTGATGTGTCACATCATAACCTTTAAAACAATGCAGCTTGAAAAAAAACGGGGGTAAATAAAAGAACTGCCTGATTTGCAGCGTCGCTGTTTACAGGAACAACTGATGTATTTTAGCAGTGAAAATAAAAATTTGTAAAATTATTTTGTAACTTCTTCAAAAGGTCGTCTGAAATACTTAATAAAAATGATATACTGCAGTGCTGTATACGTGACGTGAAATCCGGTCGCTGCCCACATTCACAGGCTGAACCCACTTTTTTTGCGGTAGTTATAAAGGAATAATGTTAAATAAAATAATAATAAAAATAGTGAATTTTGGATTTGGTCAAATTCCGACAGTTCTGGAAAGTCAGTGCAGTGGAGATATGAAGAGTTTCACGCCTCTGTGAATCGGAGCTCTCTGCTGTATCCAATGACTCAGAACGTAATGTATTCGGATTCGTGGGAGTGCACCATCACTGTCATCGAGAAAGTGTTAGTGTTAATGTGAGTGTTGATGTGAGTGTCGATTTGAGAGGGTCGTTGTGAGAGTGTTGATGTGAGATGGTTGATGTGTGAGTGTTAATATGAGAGTGTTGATATGAGCGTGTTAATATGAGAGTGTTGATGTGCGAGTGTTGATGTGCGAGTGTTGATGTGCAAGTGTTGATGTGCGAGTGTTGATGTGCGAGTGTTGATGTGCGAGTGTTGATGTGCGAGTGTTGATATTAAAGTGTTAATGTGTGAGTGTTGATGTGTGAGTGTTGATATTAGAGTGTTGATGTGTGAGTGTTGATATTAGAGTGTTAATATGTGACTGTTGATGTGTGAGTGTTGATATTAGAGTGTTAATGTGTGAGTGTTGATGTGTGAGTGTTGATATTAGAGTGTTAATATGAGACTGTTGATGTGTGAGTGTTAATTGTGAGTGTTGATGTGTGAGTGTTGATATTAGAGTGTTAATGTGTGAGTGTTGATGTGAGTGTTGATGTGTGAGTGTTGATATTAGAGTGCTAATATGTGACTGTTGATGTGTGAGTGTTGATGTGAGTGTTGATGTGTGAGTGTTGATATTAGAGTGTTAATATGTGACTGTTGATGTGTGTGTGTTGATGTGTGAGTGTTGATATTAGAGTGTTAATATGTGAGTGTTGATATGTGAGTGTTAATATGTGAGTGTTGATGTGTGAGTGTTGATATTAGAGTGTTAATATGAGACTGTTGATGTGTGAGTGTTGATGTGTGAGTGTTGATGTGTGAGTGTTAATATGTGAGTGTTGATGTGTGAGTGTTGATATTAGAGTGTTAATATGTGACTGTTGATGTGTGTGTGTTGATGTGTGAGTGTTGATATTAGAGTGTTAATATGAGACTGTTGATGTGTGAGTGTTGATATTAGAGTGTTAATGTGAGTGTTGATATTAGTGTTGATGTTCGAGTGTTGATGTGTGAGTGTTGATATTAGAGTGTTAATATGTGACTGTTGATGTGTGAGTGTTGATGTGTGAGTGTTGATATTAGAGTGTTAATATGTGAGTGTTAATATGTGAGTGTTAATATGTGAGTGTTGATGTGTGTGTGTTGATATTAGAGTGTTAATATGAGACTGTTGATGTGTGAGTGTTGATGTGTGAGTGTTGATGTGTGAGTGTTGATGTGAGTGTTGATATTAGTGTTGATGTGTGAGTGTTGATGTGTGAGTGTTGATATTAGAGTGTTAATATGTGACTGTTGATGTGTGAGTGTTGATGTGTGAGTGTTAATATGTGACTGTTGATGTGTGAGTGTTGATGTGTGAGTGTTAATATGTGAGTGTTAATATGTGACTGTTGATATGTGACTGTTGATATGTGAGTGTTAATATGTGACTGTTGATATGTGACTGTTGATATGTGAGTGTTAATATGTGAGTGTTGATGTGTGAGTGTTGATGTGTGAGTGTTAATATGTGACTGTTGATGTGTGAGTGTTAATATGTGAGTGTTAATATGTGACTGTTGATATGTGACTGTTGATATGTGAGTGTTGATATGTGACTGTTGATATGTGACTGTTGATATGTGAGTGTTAATATGTGAGTGTTGATGTGTGAGTGTTGATGTGTGAGTGTTGATGTGTGAGTGTTAATATGTGAGTCTTAAGTCTTAAAAACCCACAAAGTCTTTGAAGTCTGAGCTCTGAACACTGAGCTCCATCCAACACTTTCCTCATTCTCTATCTATCTTTTTTACATTGCCTCGGTCTGTCTCTTTTCTCTCTCTCTCTGTCTCTCACTCTATCTGTATTTCTTTTACTGCTGCCATCTCTACTACATTGCCCCCCTTTATCTTTCTTACATATTCTCTCTCTCTCTCTCTCTCTCCCTCTCTCTCTCTCTCCCTCCCTCTCCCTCTCTCTCTCTCCCTCTCTCTCTCTTTCTCCCTCCCTCTCTCTCTCTCTCTCTCTCTCTCTCTCTATCTCTCCCTCTCTCTCTTTCTCTCCCTCTCTCTCACTCTCTCCCTCTCTCTCTCTTTCTCCCTCTCTCTCTCTCTCGCTCTCTCACTCTCTCCCTCTCACTCTCTCTCTCTCTCTCTCTCTCTCTCTCTCTCTCTCTCTTTCTCCCTCCCTCTCTCTCTCTCCCTCTCTCTCACTCTCTGTCTCTCTCTCTCTCTCCCTCCCTCCCCCCAGCTACATCCACCGTCTCCATATTTGGCTCTTAATGAGGGGAAATCTCCCTCCTGCACAATGGACTGCTTTCTTGCTGGTTTGAAGGAAGCCTGAAGAAAGAAATCAGAACTAAACTCAATTAGACTCCTAAAGCTTGTCAGTTCTCTTCTTCTTCTTCTTCTTCTTCTTCTTCTTCTTCTTCTTCTTTTTTCTCCTGTGCTGTTAATTGGCTGAAACTTCTATTTAAGGGCTCTGTGAATGAAATCACTGAAACAATAAATAAAAAGATAATGATTTATTAAAGCGCCTTCGGTCTCGGACACGTGGTCTGTTTCCAGTCCACACAAGGCAGGCTCCTTCTCGTCTCGTCTCGTCTCGTCTCGTCTCGTCTCGTCAGTGCGTGACCGGGTGGAAGAAAGGAAGTGGAATATTTAACATCTGGAACATTTACATTTACGTCGTTGGGCAGACGCCTTTATCCAGAGCGCCTTTATACAGCTGACTAACTGACAGTTAAGGGCCTTGCTCAGGGGCCCATGAGTAGTACTTTGGTGGCCCTGGGATTTAAAATCATGACCTTCTGATCAGAAGTCCAACACCTTAACCACTGAGCTGCCACATCCACGGACATCCATTACTCTGCTAACAGTTTACTGACAGATTTAACGTATAGACGTGGTGTACAAACGCGTTTAGAGTTAACACACACCGTACTACAGAACCAGCAACGTAACAATCCCGAGCCACTTCCTCAGGAACACAAGTACGGCTGGACGTTTATTCCGTTATTCGCTCAGCCAATCAGGTGGCAGCAGCAGAAATGCACAAAAAATTGCGGTTACGGTTTTAGTTAATGTTCAAGCTAATGAAGAAAATGCAGGACTTTGGTGGATCATGGCACGGACTGTGGAATCGGTCTCTATCCAAAGAAAACAAAAAAATGGAGAGAAAATGAAGAGATTTTGGGGGGCACGGTGGCTTAGTGGTTAGCACGTCCGCCTCACACCTCCAGGGTTGGGGGTTCGATTCCCGCCTCACACCTCCAGGGTTGGGGGTTCGATTCCCGCCTCACACCTCCAGGGTTGGGGGTTCGATTCCCGCCTCACACCTCCAGGGTTGGGGGTTCGATTCCCTCCTCCACCTTGTGTGTGTGGAGTTTGCATGTTCTCCCCGTGCCTCGGGGGTTTCCTCCGGGTACTCCGGTTTCCTCCCCCGGTCCAAAGACATGCATGGTAGGTTGATTGGCATCTCTGGAAAATTGTCCGTAGTGTGTGAGTGCGTGAGTGAATGAGAGTGTGTGTGTGTCCTGTGATGGGTTGGCACTCCGTCCAGGGTGTATCCTGCCTTGATGCCCGATGACGCCTGAGATAGGCACAGGCTCACCGTGACCCGAGGTAGTTCTGATAAGCGGTAGAAGATGAGTGAGAATGAATGAAGAGATTTTTGCAGACGTGTGAGTTTTGGAGGCATCAGACCATCATCTGTGGGAAAATCTTATGAAGTGTGTGTAGAACCTACTGTAAGAGCGCTGATGCAGCTCCTGATGACTTTATAGCGCACTTTATTACCTGGATTTCCTTTAATCTATGGCTCAGCAATGGGTAGAACACATCCATGTCCAATGAACGACGACAAAAAAAAAAAAACCTTCGTAGAAAAATTTTACAGAACGTTCAGGAAACATTGAGAAAACATTTGTGTAAAGTTATTAGGCCACAATGTTCCTGGAGAAGGTTAATAAAAATAAATCCCTGTTCCAAACCACTTAACGCAATCTGCTGCCTATCTGCTCACTGCTCACGGTGTAGTCCAGTGCACACTGGTATTCATCCAACACACCTGAGCACGAATCGGGACGTAAACTGATCAGATGTTTTGTATTTTTTGCACAGTTTGGTTTCTTTGGCTCTGTAGATTCTGTAAATAAAAGAAAATGCACCTGTGAGTGATTACATGCTGTGGGTCTCACAATGACTGCTATATGCTCCTGAATAGAGCAACCTTATCTTACAGCAGCGCGTGTGTGTGTGTGTGCACGTGTGTGCACGTGTTTGTGTGTTTGTGTGTGCGTCATCATCATCATCATCATCACTACCTCAACCAACCAAGTGCTGTCCTCCTATAAGCACTGAATGTAAGAGTGAACTGATGAACATGGCTTGCTAGTTAATACACACACATACACACACACTTTCTGTAACACACTCTCTCTCTCTTACTCTGTAACACACACAGTCAGGTGATCTAATAAGCAACAATAATCTCTCTCTCACACACAGACACACACTCACACTTTAACTCACTCTCTCTCTCTAACACACACATACACAGACACACACACAGTAATTCTCTCTCTCTCTCTCATACACACACAACACTCACAAAAACACACAAACAAACACACACTTTCACACACTCTCTCACACACACAAACACACTCTCACACTTTCACACACTCTCTCTCTCTCACACACACACACACATACACACTCTCACACTCTCTCTCTTTCTCTCACACACATACACACTTTCACACACTCACACACTTTCACACACACACACACAAACACACTCTCACACTTTCACACACACACACTCTCTCTCTCTCACACACAAACACACTCTCTCTCACACACACACACACACTCACTCTCTCACACACACTTTCACACTCTCTCTCTTTCTCTCACACACATACACACTTTCACACACTCTCACACACACACACTCACTCTCTCACACACACTTTCACACTCTCTCTCTTTCTCTCACACACATACACACTTTCACACACTCTCACACACACACTTTCACACTCTCTCTCTTTCTCTCTCTCTCTCTCTCTCTCACACACACACACACACACACACACTGTCACATGATTTAATGAGCAACGATCATCTCACACACACCATACATCATAACGAGCAACCGTTACACTCCGGCAGGCATTTATTTATTCTGTTGCCATCTTCTTGTTCCACTTGTTCCCACAGAGACAAGAACCACTTCAAATCAAGATTAGAAAAAAATAAAAATAAATAAGAAGCTTCAGAGTGGGTGAGTGTTGCATCATTTTCATCCTCATCAAACAATTCCATGTGTCCTGTAGACGAGGGCGGAGTCATGCAGGAAGAGACCACGCCCATAAAGAGAGAAATGTCTCTTCCAGGATGAGCCTGAAAATGATGCAGCAGTCACCAGCGCAAGTCTTTTATCAGGGAGAAGACTTGAAAAAGACAAAGGTTTTTAATCTATTCGGTTTCGTCACTACCTTTACCAGGGACGTGATGGAATCGGTGGTAATAAGATTGATTTGAACTGATCACCTCATGGTTTAACCCTTTACTAGTACACCGGTGATCCAGTCTGTCAACGGTATAGTAACAGACTTGAGGGACATTTTTTACTCGGTATAAAGAATCGACTGATGTTGTGTCTGTGAGTCTGACCTAAAATGAGTGTGAGACGTGTGTTTGTCCCTCTGTTGAGAATCTTACACTGAATTTTAATATTAAAGATAAATTTCAGCTGTTTATTTAAATGAACGCCTGAATATTTTCTCTGAAAATTTCGCTCTTAGTATTTTCAGGAAAAACACAAACACTGATGAAACACTACAAAGTCTAAAAGTCCTGAGTGTCTATTTTCATACGAGCTTCATATTAACACCGCTATGGAGCAAGACATGAGAAAGACACACAATCAACATGGACAGAATAAAACAGAGGAAAACCTCTTGGAAGTTTTTGCCTCTGGGGACAAAGAGTTAATTACAAACTGCCCATCAGACAAAAAAGCAGAGAGGTGAATAGTAAACAGGCACATTTTTAGCTCTGGCTTGTTAGCATGCTAGCGTACAACAGCCCTGACGTTGTCCCTGTTGTATAGTCTGGATCATATCCCTTGTCTGAATATGGAGATATCGGGGTTGACCTACTCCCTCACACTCTGCTTCTGTTTGCACGCTGATCTCCACCCATCTTCCTCCAGTCCCTGACTCGAAGGCTCAGTGATTTAAATCCCCAGGTTCACTTGGCTGGTGTCACTGCCTATTTTCTGGTCCATGACTCTCTGACTCTGCAGAAGTGGAGATGTCTGTCCGCTAAAGGAATGACTCGATTCGGTCTCTAAGTGCTGAGGGAAGCAGTAAGCAGCTTCTGCGCCCGTGCTGACGCAGCTCTGGGAAACGAGCATTGCGTTAGATCCGTCTACATTAGCGGCAGAGAGTGTGTGTGTAATGTGATACGTACTGTACGGAAACACGACGAGCGGTGTGACAGGGTCGGGAAAGAACATCCTGAATGAGAAGGATGTCCGAGACAGACGGGATAGAATTGAGCGAATGAAAAAAAAGATAAATGTCGTATTTGTTGTGCGTTCTTTTATCAAAGCTCTGCTGAATTCTCAAATCTGATTGGTCAGAAGGTGTTGTTTAATATTCTGTATCAGTGGCTCAATAGCTGCTTCAGCTAGAAGGCAATTCTCCTGCCATCGTTTGTATAGTAACAGTGTACAGTACATGGTGCCTTGTGGAAATGTCACAAACTTCTGTGCTTCTATTTGTGTCTGCAAATGTTCATATGATCATGTGTTCTGTTGACTTAAGGTTTATGGAAAACCTGAAACCCCAAACCCCAAACTCTGATCCCATAAGCCACAAGACCTAAACCCCCAAACACTAATCACTAAACACTAAACCACAAACCCCTAAACCCCCAGACCCTAAACCACAAGCTCCAAACCTCTACACCCTAAACACTAATCCCCAAATGCAAACCTCCCAAACTCTTAACCCTAAGCCTCAAACCCTAAACCCAAATCTCCCAAACAGTAAAGCCACAACCCCCAAACCCAAACACTAATCACTAAACCACAAACCCCTAAACCCAAACACTAATCACTAAACACTAAACCCCTAAACCCCCAGACCCTAAACCACAAGCTCCAAACCCCTACACCCTAAACACTAATCCCCATAACCTAACCTCCCAAACCCTTAACCCTAAGCCTCAAACCCTAACCCCAAACCTCCCAAACAGTAAAGCCACAAATCTCCAAACACTAATCCCAAAACCCTAAATCCCAAACCACCAGACCCTAACCACTAATCCCCAAACCCTAATATCCAAATTCTAACCTCCCAAGCACTACAGCTCAAACTCCCAAACCCTAAATGACAGTAAAAAACTGATCACAGGTAACAGATAATAAATCAGAAATAAATAAATCAAAAACAAGGCAAGACTTTTAGACTAGTTATTAACTCGCAGATGTCACACCCTCCAGTGTCACCCATATGAGGATGAGGTTCCCCTTTGAGTCTGGTTCCTCTCAAGGTTTCTTCCTTTACCAATTTAAGGTAGTTTTTCCTTGCCACTGCTGCCCGAGTCACCTCAGACTTGCTCATTGGGGATAAATACATATACATACATACATACATACATACATACTGTGAACTATATATATTTTGAATTTTTATTATATTAATTCTTTATATTACTCCTTCTGTTTACCTTCTGCTCTATGTTTATGTTCTGTAAAGCTGATTTGAGACAATGTCCACTGTAAAAAGCGCTATACAAATAAACTTGAATTGAATTGAATTGAATGTCCCTCATTCCGGATGTGTCGGACTGCCGCACTGCCGCGTGACCCGTTCGTCTGGAACAGTAATCTCGATCAGGTTCACGGATTATCAGAAAAGCTCTCGGAGATCAGAGTTTGCAGTGTACTTGTTATTTGACTCACAGCTTCCACTGCACCAGAAGCTGAGCGATCAGAACATGATATCACCGCGTCCAAATGTACCGAGCAGCTCAGAGACCAAGGACAAAGCGGAGACACATTCCAGAAGATGTTTCTGTAGCGTGGCTTCTGTCTTAAAAAAAAACAACAACAAAAAAACAGAACAACAGAATAACATTTTTCCTGTTTCCTGTATGGGGCTCAGTAAAAAAAAACTGTTGAGGAACTTCAGCATAACCAGAGTTTACTAAATGTGTGTGTGTGTGTGTGTGTGTGTGTGTGTCTACATGACAACACCAAAAACACCTTGCGCATACACACAAACAGACAAACATACATGTACACTCACGGGCCACTTTATTAGGTACACCTTACTAGTACCGGTGTGGTCTTCTGCTGCTGTAGCCCATCCGCCTCAAGGTTCGACGTGTTGTGTGTTCAGAGATGCTCTTCTGCATACCTCGGTTGTAACGAGTGGTTATTTGAGTTACTGTTGCCTTTCTATCAGCTCGAACCAGTCTGCCCATTCTCCTCTGACCTCTGGCATCAACAAGGCATTTGTGCCCACAGAACTGTTTCTCACTGGATATTTTCTCTTTTTCGGACCATTCTCTGTAAACCCTAGAGATGGTTGTGCATGAAAATCCCAGTAGATCAGCAGTTTCTGAAATACTCAGACCAGCCCGTCTGGCACCAACAACCATGCCACGTTCAGAGTCACTTAAATCACCTTTCTTCCCCATTCTGACGCTCGGTTTGAACTGCAGCAGATCGTCTTGACCGTGTCTACATGCCTAAATGCATTGAGTTGCTGCCATGTGATTGGCTGATTAGAAATTTGTGTTAACGAGCGGTTGGACAGGTGTACCTAATAAAGTTTCCGGCGAGTGTGTGTAGACAGTAGGAGTGTAATACAAGAAGCCACTAGAAGTGTTTGTGTGTTCAGATTTGAACCTAAAGTAGATGTGACTTAAACCGGATTGGATCTTGTTTTTGTCCAAAAAGCTTCATATGTGAACACTCCTGCTTATACACACACACACACACACACACACACACACACAGTTCATTGTTACTATACAAATGCTACAATATAAGAACGAGTATATTACTATAAACAGGAAACTTGCCCTTAGCCAGAATGACTCTTGCATAGTGTACCTATAGTATAGTACACCATTTGGGAAAGCAGCTAATCTTCTTCTTCTTCTTCTATGTGTAATTTTATACAGTTTTCACGTGTCTCAACCATGAAATCCGTAGCTCCCTTCAAGAACAAGGTGCTTGTTGTTTTTTTTTTTTTTTTAGGGTTACTGAGCAGCAACGCTCTAAAGTTCCCTGAAAATCCTGAAAGTTTTGCCATCAGATATTTTGATGCTCTGTTGATTCATGTTTATTGCATTTATTGCTCTGCCTACTAACTTAAACACTTAACCCGGAACGTGTTTCTGATCTCCGCCTGATCGTTACTGTAATTACTTTAGAACCACGTACGTGTCGTTTCTTCTTGCCGTTTAAATCTTCATCACGTTTTATGTCTGGAGGAAAAAAAGAAGCTTGGCTGTAAATCTTTTCTCTGTCTGTCAGAATCCGCTTTAATAAAACTCTGCTTCGAATTGATTTTTTTCTCCTCGCTGTGCTCTCTTCTTAATGATTTTCCTTGACTGCAGGGGCGCATCAGGAGCAGAACTCGACCCTCTCTGTCTGAGAAGCTAATTAACTGAGTGTTCAGAAAAAAAAAAAAATAAAAGTATGAAGTATATAAGATCAAACGACTACAGTTCTGTAGGTAGAGACGGGAGAAAGATCTCCGGTTTGCATTAAACACTAATGAGCTGGATATCAGCTGAGAGCTGCTGGTGGGTTCTTCAGCCGAGTGTGAACAACGTGCTCACTCAAACGTCATGCTGGCAAAACTAAAGCAAGACCATCAACTATTCGCACTCACAGTATCATTCTTCACTGACTGTCACTGCTCTGGAAAGCTTCTGCAGGCTTTCAAAGCTTCAGAGAAGCACGGGTTGTGTCCCAAATGCGCTGTGCACTAGGACAGTGGTGGATCAAGCGGTTAAGGCTTTGGCGATTAAGGCTACCATAGAATAGAGGATTCTATGTATTCTCGACCCTAGTGTATGAATGTTAGAAGGGTCGTACCTTTTTCCAGACGATGGTGAATGACGTCAAACTCACGTAACATGTTGCTGCTAGCTTTACTGCACTAGAGCACAAGTATGCCATTTGGGACACACCCAATTATACGTTGGCTATTTTTAAACAGCACAATGATCTGATGTCATCAGTTGAACTGGTCCAGATGCATAGAGAATGCTATGCTAAAAGGACTTGTTTCCTGCACATCGGCAAATGACCCCAATAAAGGAAAAAATACAAAAATATGATGCAGAATCATCACTTCCATGGTGTGTTATGGGCATGGGCGTAAATCCCGGGAGGACGGACGGAGGGGACCCACAAAAAATATTTAAAAAACATACCTGCAAACTCACAAGTTCAAGTTCAAGTTCAACTTTATTTGTATAGCACATTTACAGCCACATGGCTGACCAAAGTGCTTCACAGTGCGTTTCACATACACACATATACACTTAAGAATACACACATGCACAAAGTAGTTCAAGAAACTAAAATAAGAATTCTTAAAAAAATATATGTATATATGTAAATATATATAAAAATCAATAAATAATAAATAAAATAACCAGTGTAAAAGAAGGTGAGGTAAATAAAACCATAAACCGGATATAAACAGACATAAACCCCTGGGCAAATCATGAAAAGGCTAGAGAAATTAAGTGGGTCTTTAGCATGGACTTAAAACTAGATATGGTGGGTGCCGTCCTAATCTCTAGTGGCAGGGAGTTCCATAGTCTAGGACCGGCCACAGAAAAAGCTCGCTCACCTCTACGCTTGAGCCGTACACGAGGAACCACCAACATTGTCTGGTCAGATGAGCGAAGACTTCTAATTGGAAAATAGGGATGAAGGAGTTCAGATAAATAGAGAGGAGCGGTATTATGAAGAGACTTATAGACAAAGAGTAGAAGCTTAAAATCTATTCTCTGTGAAATCGGCAGCCAGTGTAGAGATTTAAGAATGGGAGTGATGTGTTCATGTTTGCGACAGCTAGAGATTAATCTGGCAGCAGCATTTTGAACGAGCTGGAGACGCGTAATCTGAGTTTTAGATATACCACAATATAAAGAGTTACAGTAATCTAAGCGAGAGGTTATAAACGCATGAACAGACATTTCTAAAGTCTTTGGGGTAAGAAAATGTTTAATTTTGGAGAGAATCCGCAGTTGGTAAAAGCTAGACGCAATAACAGACGAGATGTGTTTGTCAAATTTTAAGTGCTGGTCAATAAAGATGCCAAGATTCTGCACCCGTGAAGATCTAAAAACAGATAAACTCTCTAGGTTGATGCTAGAGGACTGAGAGTTCTCATTTGGGCTAAACATTATTACCTCAGTCTTTTCTTCATTTAAAAACAGAAAATTTTGTGCCAGCCATACTTTAACCTCTTCTAAACATTTTAGAAGAGATGAGATTGCTAAAGGGTTATTTTTCCTAATTGGTAAGTAGTTCTGAGTGTCATCAGCATAGAAATGAAAGGATACATCATGTTTCCGGAGAATAGAGCCCAGGGGTAGCATGTATAACGAGAACAGAGAGGGAGCTAAAATTGAGCCTTGTGGAAGGCCACAGGACAGCGCGGCGGGGGAGGAGGAAAAGTTACCCAGTTTCACTATGAACTTTCTGTCAGTTAGATATGACTGAAACCAGCTCAAAACATTATCTTTTAGACCTACCCAGGTCTCGAGCCTTGATAATAAATGGGAGTGGTCTATGGTATCAAAAGCAGCTGATAAATCTAAGAGAATAAGAACCACAGAGTCTCCGGAGTCAGTAGAAAGGTAGATGTCATTTAAAACTCTCAAAAGGGCAGACTCAGTACTGTGAGCAGACTTAAAACCCGATTGAAAGACCTCATAGATACAATTGTTATTCAGAAAACTTTGGAGTTGATTTAGCACAATTTTCTCCAGAATTTTTGACGTGAAAGGCAAGACAGAGATAGGTCGAAAGTTTTTTGAATGGAGAGGTCCAGTGAAGGCTTCTTAAGCAAGGGAGTAACAGTGGCAACCTTAAGGTTGGCAGGGACTGAGCCAGTTTGCAGGCACTTGTTGATCAGAGACAGCAGGCCTGGACCAATTGAGTGAAAGATTTCATTCATTCATCTTCTACCGCTTATCCGAACTACCTCGGGTCACGGGGAGCCTGTGCCTATCTCAGGCGTCATCGGGCATCAAGGCAGGATACACCCTGGACGGAGTGCCAACCCATCACAGGGCACACACTCACGCAATCACACACTAGGGACAATTTTCCAGAGATGCCAATCAACCTACCATGCATGTCTTTGGCCCGGGGGAGGAAACCGGAGTACCCGGAGGAAACCCCCGAGGCACGGGGAGAACATGCAAACTCCACACACACAAGGTGGAGGCGGGAATCGAACCCCGACCCTGGAGGTGTGAGGCGAACGTGCTAACCACTAAGCCACCGTGCCCCCGAGTGAAAGATTTGATTTAAAAATTTTGGGTGAATTATGTCAATAGGACAAAATGAGGGTTTGAGCTTGACAATCACCTCCTTCAGTTACTGGAGGTTGATGAGCTCAAAAGCTTTAAAAAATGCAGAGACCTTTGCTGTGATTGGGGAGGAGATAGGAGTTATAGTGGGGCAAACACTTAGCCTTAGTTTAGTGATTTTAGTTTAGCAACAGAGGAAACAGGCATAGATTTAACAGAAGGATTTGTCACGGATTTAATGATAGAAAACAAAACCTTAGGTTTAGAGTGGTTTCTTTCAATTAGATTGGAGAAATAAGCAGCTTTCGCAGATTTGGCTAAAGTCTGGTAAGATGTAAGAGAGTCTCTAAATATCTGAAGAGAAACATGCAGCCTGTCCTTTTTCCATTTACGTTCTGCCTTTCTGCAAAGTTGTCTTTGGAGACGAGTCTCAGCGTTTTGCCAAACTACAGATTTAAATTTTTTCTTGCAAGGTTTGAGAGGAGCAGAGAGGTGAAAAAGGTGACAAGGTTCGAAATAAAATATAAAAAGTCATTAGAAGTAGAGACGCAAGGCATCAGCTTGATAGATGGTTTACTACGCTGCGTCCAAAACCGCCGCCTAAGCACTACTTCGCCTAATTATTGGATGGAAGTAAGCGGTTTCGGATGCAGCTGAAAGAATGTCTGCAGGTATGAAAAAATATCGCGCTCTCTATTGTGAAAAATATATTTATGTATACCTAAATAATTGTGTAGAAAAAAACAAACGCAAAAAATGCATTTAGAAACAGTTGAGTCCCCCCTCCCCTCCCCTTCCTCACAGTGGTTTGACCCACTGCCTGCTTTCCCAGTTCATCTCACCTACTCTGCACACACGAGTCAGGTGTGTGGCTGCGGCTCAGTTAATGTTGAACTCCATTAAGTTGGGGATTTTATTCACTTTAAATAAAGCGATTCTCTTTAATCTAGTTGATGCAGACTCGTTCGGAAATTAGTTGCGGCAAAAATGCTGATTACCGATGTAATTTTCCATGAATCTGCTATATTAGTGATTAAAATATGACTTATCTAGTTAACGTTAGCTTGTTTACATTAGCATGCTGCATAGTGCACTGTAACTAACACGCCAAAGCCGTCGAGAAAAACTTTGAAAATAACCATAATGACGCGGTCTCCATGCTACAATAATAATGATAAAAGCAGTTTTTCACTATGAGGACATATCTTTATAAGTACAATTTGACTGTATTATTTGTGTCCCCCTTTAAAAATTGCTCATGAGAAATTTTATAATTTATTGTCCCCGCCTACTGTTAAATGAAATTTACGCCCATGTTTATGGGTGCAGAGCTGCTAGCAAGTGATAGCTTGTAGCCATGAAAGCTAAAGTTGAAGAAACCAAGAATACTTAAGAAGTGCTTAAGTTGCAACAAGCTGCAATCATTGATATGATGCTGAGGTAAAAGAGGAGTCAAATATTTAGGAGATTGAAGTAATTACTGGAAAATGATGCAGTTAAAGGAGGAACAGGAAATCCATGTCATCACACCAACAATGGTGATTATTTTCCCATAAGTACTGTAATGTTTTGTTCCTTACTAACTTAACCGTAACACGACGTTTGGATTAAAACTACAGACCCCAGGATGATAAACAAGATACTTTGAAAAATGTTACCAACATCTGTATCATGACATCATACTGTATCTATATAAAAATTAGATAATAAATTTAAGCTGTAAATAGTGACTATACTGTTCCAATTGAAAGTATGGTCTTTGTAACAACTAATGAGTTTTGACAAACTTGTAATCAAGGAAATGTAATTTTAACTTTCAATAACATTCAACACTCGAGTACAGGCTGCTGGCAGAGCCGGCGTTTTCTTAACGTTCATTTTTCACGCAGCCACAGCTGAACGGTCGCACGGCCAAACGCTACAACGTCCTGAACGCAATCCAGGCACGAAAACATGCAGACGGAGATGACGGATATGTTTATGATTTGAGAACGTAATTCTGGTGAGAAGTGTTTAATTCACACTGCTAGCTTGGTATGGTTTGAGTCACAGGGGACAGAATACACACATACACACACAGACACACACACAGCATTACTGGGACCAGGGCCCCAGTAATTGACAATGTGAATAAATCATAATATACAAAGTAATTGGGTAAAGAAATCCTGACTGATAAGTGAGACCATGTCAGTCAACACACACACACACAAAGTAGTCATGTGTAAGTTGGTAAGACAGGAAGTTAACAGGAATTGTATTTCATTTCTCTTGGATTGTTCGCATCACAGATTCTGCTTCTGTTTATTATTTTGTCCCCGGTAAGCTTCCGAATACAATCTCTTAAGTTTAAAAAAAAAGACTAATTATAATCCAACAGCCTGAAAATAGCCAGGGATGTTCTTGAACACAAGTCAAACAGATGCAGCCTCGTTCCATTCGGGAAAATGTGAAGAAAAAGAAAAGAAAAAAAGCTAAACGATTCATCCAGAATTCACTACAGAATTCTTAGCAGGTGTGTAGTTGTCGCGGTGAGACAAAGGCGAGTGAGAATCCAAATGCAGTTCAATCTTTTATTAATCCAAAACAAGAAACAGGCAAACAGACGGGCAGGCAAAACAGGGCAGAGCACTGAGCAAACAGGAAACAGGACATAAGCCCTATTCGGACGGGACTAGTTTTACAGGGGGTCGTTAGAGAAATTTCAGTTTCACAGACGTACTTTGTGATTTTAATCCGGTCCAAATCTGCCATGTCTGTCTTTTTCTCACATGACCTGTGTAAAAATTCCAGAGCAAATTACCTACTGTTTTTCAGCAAAATCGGCGCTCCTCTGAGAAATGTCCGAATGCGAATGTCTGTGATTGACGAAAATGTTTTTTCCAAAACGCGGTTTCTTGTCTGTTTTGGTCAACGTGAACTACCGTATTAACCCTAGCGCACCGGTATTCAAGTTTATTGATCGGTCATATGACCATACGCAATCCACGCATCCTGGACATGTGGTCTTGTGCAACGCCCACATGTAAAACACAGACACTCCTACCTCCGTAATAAACACAGAGATGTTAGTCCCGTCCGAATCCATACATGAAATGACAGACGTCGGCTGAAAAAAATTCTAACTCGAACGTCGTTTGGAAAACTAGTCCTGTCCGAATAGGGCTATAGACACAAACATTCAACAACGACCAACACCAGGGAAGTGAACAAACAGAGTAGATATAACAAACAGGAACCAATCACCAAGCAGAGACAATCAGTGACTAAGACAACACACCTGAGGGAGAGATGGAGTTCAATGTCCATGGTGACAAATGAGTGGGCGGAGCAAACAATTAACAGCAAGGCAGACCAGCAGACAGAAACAGGGCAGAACACAGACAGACTCATTACAGTAGTGAAGCCATCTAAAGAGACGTTACTGCAGACCAGAGTATGTACTTCCTGCCAATTTTTTTGGGTTCTATCATGGCTGATTTGACCGTAGTCTTAAGAACGATGTACGATCTAAACATGCGTGCTGCGCTTGATGTAAGTCGCAATCAGTTCAAAAGCACCTTGTGTGTTGTGGTGGTTGTGATTTAACCAGAAGCTTCGTACTTCCTACCAGTGGTGGCTCAAGCCATTAAGGCTCAGGGTTGAAAGAACTTCACTGTGCTGCAATGTATATGTGACAAAATAAAGTCTTCTATTCAGTTCAGAGATTATAGCTTATTGGTATTAGTCGACATAGTCGACATTAGTCGACATAGTCGACATTATTAGGACATGTTAGTCCTCCACATCGAGAGGAGTCAGCTGAGGTGGCTCGGGCATCTGTTCCGAATGCCTCCTGGACGCCTCCCTGGGGAGGTGTTCCGGGCATGTCCAACCGGGAGGAGGCCCCGGGGAAGACCTAGGACACGCTGGAGGGACTATGTCTCTCGGCTGGCCTGGGAACGCCTCGGTATTCCCCCGGAGGAGCTGGAGGAAGTGTCTGGGGAGAGGGAAGTCTGGGGGTCCCTGCTCAGACTGCTGCCCCTGCGACCCGGCCCCGGATAAGCGGTAGAAGATGGATGGATGGTATTAGTCGAGATGACGTATCAAATACGTAAAAAAACAAAAACAATCAAGCCAATAGATTAATATGTAACTTGCTTGTTCAATGGCCCTAAACAATTTACCGTCTTTTCTCAGAATTAAAATGATTAGCTTTTCTCCTGTAGGCAGCTCTCTGGTCTTCATTCTGGTTTGACCTTTTTTTTTTTTTTTTTTAACAACAAAAGCAAGTAGTCACAAAACAAAAAAAAAAAACATTTAACACAGTTAATTATTTTAAACAAATAATAAATCAACATATAAAACTCTCCATAAACTCTCCATAAAGCATGGTTAGAAATTTTGTACGATTGTGTCGTATTCATCTTTTAATCTCAGATCCAAGTCAAACTGAGGTAAATATTCATCACTTATCCACCAATAATTTTTTATATATACACTAAATAACATTTCTAACGTTTTAGGATTCAAAAAGTTTTAATCACGTTGCTAGTCGTTCAAGCTCAAGCTGTGTTATTAATGAACACGGATAGTTGCTAACTAGCTGTTTACCTGAAGCCTGCATGTGAATCATGTTACTACGTTATCATGACCATCATCACGTGTTGTGCTAGTTACTAAAAAACAGTAACTAGTTACAGTTACTAGTTACTTCATTCAAAAAGTAACTCAATTACGTTATTGATTACTTACTTTAATGTTCCCATTAATGCCCTTTTATGCGTTATGGTCTATACAAACACAAAACCAGACATCCCAAGTATCCCGGATGTGGGGGGGGTCCTGATTGGCCTGTTTCGGTAAGTCAACCAATCAATTGTCAGTGTGGGCGGGCTATAGCCCATGTGTTTCGGAATTACTGCCGCACATACTTAAATAAATGGAAACACCCCCACAGCGCGTCTTTCATGTTTACAGGTTGGCATCCATCAATCCTACAATGCGTCGCTGCTGTAAACAGGTTAGGCTGTAGGCTACACTTAACCAAAATTAATTAATTTAAAAAAGTAACGGATAACGCAGCATATAGTAACGGTAACGGAGTTACTTTATTTAAAAAAGTAACGCGTTAGAGTATTAGTTACTGTCAAAAGTAACGGTGTTACAGTAACGCGTTACTGCGCAACACTGATCATGACATCGTTCCCCTGTGCGCTTACATGTGTTCACAGAGCAGATAAAGAGTGCAGGATCGAAGACTACGGCGAGTCGGGGTTCACAAATGTCGATTACTTTTTACAGCTTTAAATAAGAGGATCATCCTGGGTATAACAAATTCTCTCTGAAGGCTGAGAGTTGTTCTTTTTGATCCAAAATCACATTTACCTTCAGGACAGAATCTCTACAGTAAAGTGTGACTAGACAAAACAGGTTGTGGTTTTCATCTCGGTGGCTCTGAACGGCCCAACTGTAAAAGAAAAAAAAAAAGCACATTTCAAAATTGCCATTTTGCTCATTTTCACCATATGCGTCGGTGAAAGCTGACACCCGGGGGTATTCTAGCTGCATTGGCATTCAGCAAGCTCCGTGCCAGCAGCATGTGCCAAGCACAAACAGACAGCAGAGGCCTTTTCCCCTGTCACTCAGGCGCTTGCTCAAATACCAGGCTGAAGTCACTCATCCTGGCCTGATGCTAATTTTAACCATAACGACAAAAGACAAAACGTTTAACATTCCTCATAGCACCAAACTCAATCGAATTCTACACGTGAGTGAAGTGCGAGTGCCAGAGGCAGCCAAGGGTCTCTTTATATTGATGAGGCTTATCCAAGAAGAACACAGAAAAGGTTTAGATAAAGCACAGACGCGATCATTACACGTAATCACAGTTCAAACAGAAAGGCGATGGTCCAAACTGGAAGAGCGAGAAGATAAGAGAAGGAAACTAGCATCACGCTAATGCACATGGGGTGTGCACATGACATTTATGGTCAATTAAAACATTCAAAAATGAGGTGGTTTGCAGTTTGATATATCGAGAACATATTGAAGGAACTGGCAAGAAAAACAAAAGTAAAACGTTTCAATCTTATTTGATCAAACTGTCTCTCACTCTCACTCACTCACTCATTTTCTACCACTTATCCGAACTACCTCGGGTCACGGGGAGCCTGTGCCTATCTCAGGTGTCATCGGGCATCAAGGCAGGACACACCCTGGATGGAGTGCCAACCCATCACAGGGCACACACACACACACACTCATTCACTCACGCAATCAACCTACCATGCATGTCTTTGGACCGGGGGAGGAAACCGGAGTACCCGGAGGAAACCCCCGAGGCACGGGAAGAACATGCAAACTCCACACACACAAGGCGGAGGCGGGAATCAAACCCCCAACCCTGGAGGTGTGAGGCCGGACGTGCTAACCGCTAAGCCACCGTGCCCTCTCAAACTGTCTTGATTTGGCTAAAATATGTCATGTCCTCCTAACCTAATTCTCCACTTCTTCCAGATTTAACAGTTCTATACTGTTTGGCTATACAGTTTTCTACTACGGCAATGTTGAATTTAAGATTTAGACAGAGTTGATTAAAAAATAATTTTTAAAAATTGTGTAGTTAAAACAGTAAAGATTTATTTCAGGAGATGTTGACATTGAAAGGCGTCTTCAAAATCGGCGCTTTGTCGCCACTTAGATTTTGGACGTTTCAGTAGGTTTATGCTTTTGCTGTTTCTCAGTGACAGTGTGTGTAATAAATACAATACTTTATAAATTTATACACGGAGGCTTGTGAAAATGTTAGAGCTGCTAAAAAATTAGCAAAAACAGGAAGCAAGTGTACAATGGACTTAAAACCTGTTCAAATGGTAGTTAATCAGGATAAATCATCTCAGTTTGTTTACGCTCTGAGTGTGAAATTCCAACATAGAAAAATGAATTAAAAAACATCATGTTTTAGAAAAAGTGTACAATAACGTATTTGCGTAAGTATACACACCCTTAGATGACTACCGAACTGAAGCAGATTTCATTTTATTTCTTTTTGGCTTAGAGTCTGGTGATATTTTTCACTTTTTCCTGCTCTCTTGCAAAAAAAAAAAAAAAATAGAAAAAGAAAAAACCCCACAGTATCATGTGTGCACAGACTGCTTCAGGTCTCCCCACAGATGTTTACTGGGATTTAGATGGAATCCATCATTCAAAAACATCGATATTCTTCTGGCTAAGCCGTTCCTTTGTCTGTGTGGATGTGTGTTTTGGGTCATTGATGTGTTGAAATCTGAAATTCCTTTCCATCTTCAGCTTACTAACAGACACCAAAGGTTTAGTACTAAAATCACATGGTATCTGTAGCTGTTCATGATTCCCTCCACCTTTTGGCTGAGGAAAAGCAGCCGTAAAGCACGATGCTACCACCACCATGCTGCACCACCTTTTACTGTTTGGCTGTTGGTTTTTTAGCGCTTTTGCAAATTATGGCATTATTCTATCATAACACATTTAGCCACATGGTTTAGTGGGGATTTCGTTAAGCTTGGTTGTATTTTTCTTTGTTTGTTTTTGTATTTCTGTATCAACTGCTCTAGGTTTTGCATATTACGGCTAACGGGGCTGGGACAGGTAAGCAACACGCAGCAAATCACCCTATCTGGATACCTTAGGTTACGGACAGGTGCCACCCACTGTACTTATGTTTGTGCGGTAAGTGCAGAGTAGGTAGTTTTTTTTGTTTGTTTGTTTGTTTTTTGTATATAAGCATGTATCAAACTCTGGTATCACTTCTCTCTTTTCTTTCAAAAATTCTTGAACACGTCTATAAAAACTGTCTGTTTATCTCTCACAGACCAACCTCCACGATCCCAACCAGTCTGGCTTTAAAGCAGCACATTAGACAGAGACAGCCCTACTGTACATGCTGCTAGAATTTGTGGATCACATTAGGAATGGTTTGCTTCCTACCTGAAAGGTCGCTCATATCAGGTAACAATGAGGGGAGTGACCTCTGCTCCACACAGACTCTCCACTGGTGTCCCACAGGGCTCAGTACTTGGTCCTCTTCTTTTCTCCCTGTACGCTCACTCTCTTGGTAAAGTTACTTCTTCACACGGGTTCTGTTACTACTACTATGCTGATGATACTCAACTTATCTTCTCCTTACCACCCTCAGATACCACAGCTTCTGTTCGGATCTCAGCATGTCTGGCAATTCTAGCAAAACTGAACTGCTGATCATCCCAGGTGATTCATCCCCAGGTCATGATCTTGCAATTTCCATGCACAACCATCTGATCTCCCCCTCAGTCACAGCTCGCTACCTTGGGGTAACCATGGACACTTAACAGTCTTTTTCCTTAAATGTTACTAATGTGACTTTTCAATAACATTAGAAGGATTTGTCCATTTTTGTCCACACAGCCTGCTCAGGTACTTGTTCAGTCTCTTGTCATCTCAAGACTGGACTACTGCTAGCAGCACTGCTCGACTGGTCCCACCATCTCTCAGGGTAAGAGGTAGGTGCACAAGTTCTGGCACCGAGGTAGTGGAATGAACCTTACCTAGGGGTCTAGACAGATGAGTCAACAGTTGAAGACCTACTTCATCATGAAATACTTGAACTAGCACTTTCTCCCCTGTTTGCTGTATGTGTGTATATTGAAAAATAAAAATCTTTGAACAGTGTTTAAGGCTCATGGTTTCTAAAGTCTGTAATCTAGTGAACCAGAGTTAATGGATTTAATGATAGAGAATTAAAAGCACTTTTGTACGTCACTCTGGATAAGGGGGTCTGCCAAATTCTGTAAATGGAAATGGTTTTGGTTTTACTTGTTTTTTTTTTCTTTAACATCGCTGTTGTCCAGAACGTCCTGAGTGTTTCATTTTTATTTATAATAGTAATATAACTACTTCTTATCTCCAAATGGTCTTTTGTTTGATGGAAGTCAAGACAAAAGGAAGAGCAAGAACAATAAAATGTGAGAATAAAAGAAATAGGAACTGCTATGTTAAAAAAATATTTATAATACAAATATATTTATAAAAAATAATGTTTATATGTATAGATTTAAGTTATTTTAACATTTTATTATTTTTATTCTCATTTCATATCTTATAATATTTTTAGTATAAATGACTATCTTTTTTTTTAACTGATGTATTTTATTTCATGTTTTTGTTTTGCTTTTTTAGTCATTTTTTTAGAGACTGCAATCAGCAAGAACTGTTCGATTTATGTGGGGGAAGTAGAGCTACAACCTCTACAACAACCCTTAGTCTTTCGTCCAACCATATAAAAAAATCTTTGGAAATCTTTAGTCAAAAAATTAAATAAATAAATAATCAGAAACTATAGTCTGTGTGTGTGTGTGTGTGTGTGTGTGTGTGTGTGTGTGTGTGCGCGCGTGAAATCCCATCCAAGAAATCCCATCCAACA
This sequence comes from Tachysurus vachellii, assembly GCF_030014155.1. Classification (NCBI taxonomy): domain Eukaryota; kingdom Metazoa; phylum Chordata; class Actinopteri; order Siluriformes; family Bagridae; genus Tachysurus; species Tachysurus vachellii. Next base: position 3,510,315 of record NC_083469.1, on the reverse strand, counting down.
TAAAAGTCAAGGCCTTCAGCCGGATAACTGCACACTATATCTGACGACACCAAGGTCTAAACAAAAGTTCGGTATCCTGTTAAATTACTTTCTGAGACATGAAAAGTTGACCTCAAGTGACCTCTGACCCCTGTAATTAATCTCATATAAGACTGTGAGGAGCTCAAACTGACACGGCAAGATTATGACTCTTCACTTAGTGGTCGAAATTTCAATCATTTAATATGAATAAACACTTTTTGTCAATCTTGCCAATTATTTTCGATTATTTTAGTGAACTTAACTTTAATATGTTATGTCGTTATGTTATAACACTTTCTCCTTATTAGGTCGTATTTAGAATGAACAATGAACACATGTATATCATGTTAATGTGACAATGTTAATGAATCATTATAATGATTCTTAAGACTTTTTATAATAAATGAAAAACGTTTGTACTTTACAGAGTGCTACAAAATATCCCAAACAAATTTTCATTGCAACTGTACAACTAACACATATACTGTGTGTATATATATATATATATATATATATATATATATATATATATATATATATACACACACATTTATTTATTTAGAGCACTGAGTTTGTAATGTTGTAAAGTTTTTATTGTGTTTAAGTTTAAGTAAAGTTGCTACAAAACTTTACACATTGTTAACATGCTATAAAATGTCCAAATTTGACATTCTACAACTTTAATGTTTAATGTAAATTTTAATTTAAATAAAAATGTACAACTTTACAACATGCTTAAATATATTATACATCGACATGCAACAAATGTGTACAGGTTTACAACTGCAGTTACATACAGTAAATATTTACAAACTGTTAACTTTACAACATACTACAAATATTACATCTTTACAGCATGTAATAAAACTTAACAATAACAAAATGTCGTGTTGTAAATTAATATATAACTGCAGCTGGAGTTTTATATTTAAGTTGTTAAGATTTGAATGGTATATATACAGTAAGTATATTGTATTGCGTTGTTAATGAGGCACACTCGGCATGTTACTTTCCTATTATATTTCTATATTTAGAAATTTTACTCAGGAACTTGACTAGAAATTCTATTCAAGAATTTGACTGGAATGTTTATGCAGGAATTTTCCTGGGAATATTATTCAGGAATTTTAGCGGAATATTTATTCAGAAACTGGACAGGAAATTTTGTAAATATGATCAATTTATTAAAATTTATAGAAAGTGTTATAGAATTGAAAATGTGTTCTACAGGAGAACGACAGGAAATTGAAATCCAGTACTTGTGCTGTACATTTCTGGACCTGTAATATTACTCAGTACTTTATCAAAGTCCAGACGGCTCCCAAACAGTCTGGTTCATCAGAGCTGTGTCTGGGCTGTGAAAAGAAACATTACTGCTCTGTCTTTTTTCTCAGGCTCCACAAACAAAGCAGAAAATGAACCAGACTGTTTTTAAATTGATCTCTTTATCGACAGGGTGAAGGTTGCTGTCAGGTTATAAAGACTTCGGTTCATTTGTTCAGAAAAGCTCGGACAAACACCGTACTTACTCTGTGGCTGTCTGTCTAGGAAAACTGCTCAGAGAAATGGATGAATGGATTTCTGCCTGTTATTTCGGTTAGCAACCTTTAAGAAAAATGATAATCTGAGGAATCTATCTAGAATTTTATGACATTAGCTAGAATCTAATTATCTAGTTATCTAACATGTAAATTAATATGTTAAATAAATGTTAAGGCTACTTTGGTTGGCTAGCCTTAGTTGGTTTTGGTGGGCTTTTGGTTGGTTGGCTTTTGATAAGCGAAATAATTTGGTTGGCTTTTGGTTGGCTAAATAACAATCTGACTGAGGAATCTTTCTCTGGAATTTGACTGGAAATTTTATTCAGGAACTGAACTGGAAATTTTATTCAGGAACTAGACTGGGAGTTTAATTCAGGAATTTTACAGAAAATGTCTTTGGAAATGTCAATGGAAATTTTATAAAGGAATTTTACAGGAAATTTTAGTCAGGAACTAGACTAGAAATTGTCTTTTTAAATTGTTAGGGAAAAATTTACTCAGGAACTGGACTGGAGATTTTCTTTTTAAAAAAAAATGTACATTCAAATTTATTCAGGAACTTGACTGAAAGCTTTATTCGTGAATTTAACAAGAGATTTTATTCAGGAATTTGATAGAAAAGGAACGTAATCTACTTTGTTGCCTGAAATTTACAGATTTTCTTACAGTAGCTAGTAGTATACATTTAAACAAAAGAAAAACTCATTAAAATTCAACTCCTCGGTAAGATATAAATATAATGAGCTACCTAAAGTTAGCTAGCTATTTTTTTTTACTATAGATTTCAGGTAAACTGTTTAGGTTTAATAAAACAATATTACTTTGGTTATTTGGCTAACTAATAAACCAAGTCTTAAGCCGCCTTCACACTGCACACGACAAACAGACACGACTGTCGGATTTCGCCCCCTAGTGACAGTCGCACGGAATATGCAATATGATCGTCTAGACGTCAACATGGGAGAGAAGTTAATTCTCGCGGTCTCTGAAAACCCATTACTAGATGATCGTGACAAAAATCTTCTCCATTAAGGCGCAACTCTTGCACTAAACGGTGATACTCACCGAGACGTTTTCTCCGAGTCAGGTGGTGTTTTATACACACTGATTTGCAATGTTTTCTTTGCGTCTCCAGTAAAAGAGAGTAAAAGCAAGAGCCTGTATTCTCCCTCCATTTATCATGGTGAATGAAGGAACTAATTAATGAAGGAGTAAATACAAACAATCAATGCAACAATAAGTCCAGAAAGACCGTGAATAATTTTTGAGGAAACATGGACGCAACATTAAAAATAATACAATATAAATATTAATAATTTGTTACTTTTTTTTTAATCAATAACAATGTATTTAAAACAAAAAGATTGTTTTTGGTAAAGTTTAAAAATTACTAAAGTTAATATTAATACTTTTCAATAATTCTTATCACCTCGCACACACGAACCTGATAGGACAACATTAGAATACATCACATCCGGTCGGCATATCGGATGCGGTGTAGTCGCACAAGTTAAATTTTTTTAACGGATCCAACGCTCCAAACGGATCCGAAAATTACGGATGGTCGGCACCTCACGCAGCGACACTGCGACTCTCCATAGGGAATGAATGACTTCCGGTTTATCGGCGGTCGTTTGTCGTGTGCAGTGTGAAGGCGGCTTTAGTTCACAAGCAAACATCATTGTATCACACCTGACTGTCTGTGAACACCTAGAACCATCTTCTGTTGGCGTGGAACATGGCGTCTGATTCGATAGTATATACTAAAGAAGAACGGATTTGAACACTTATGATTCTGAAGGCCAAAAGCAACAATTCACAACCAGGAATCCGTGTCTGAGGTCAACGTTACATTTCTCATTCAGGGGGTCTGTGTTTAAGAGACAAACCATGAAAGATATTTTATTAGAATGACAGATTGTTCTTGAACCCATGGTGTCAAGGATTAGAAGCCTATTTACTGTAACAAACACAGCCTTTATTTTGTTTGTTTGTTTTTAACAAACACATCCGTCTTTGTGAAATCTTGCTTGTTTAGGGTGATTTTCTTGCACTGTGAATGATAAATTGAATGATAAATTTCGGATGAAATTCAAGTGCACGCATCAATCAAGTTGTTGGCAAGCTGTGTGCCATAGTGACAGGGATATAAACCTAATCAACTGAGACAGTTTGAAATATCTATATGCACTTTTCTGCGAGAAAATGCTAGAAATTTACTCCTGGTTGTTCTTCAGATTCATAAATATACACAACAAACAGCATTAACATTAAAACCACTGACAAGGGACATAAATAACACCGGTTATCTTTTTTTAAATGGTGCTGGGGTAGAATATATTGAGAAACAAGTGAACAGGGGATAGTCAAGGGGTAGGATATATTGAGAAACAAGTAAATGGGGAAGTCAAGGGGTAGGATATATTGAGAAACAAGTAAATGGGGTAGTCAAGGGGTAGGATATATTGAGAAACAAGTAAATGGGGTAGTCAAGGGGTAGGATATATTGAGAAACAAGTAAATGGGGTAGACAAGGGGTAGGATATATTGAGAAACAAGTAAATGGGGTAGACAAGGGGTAGGATATATTGAGAAACAAGTAAATGGGGTAGTCAAGGGGTAGGATATATTGAGAAACAAGTAAATGGGGTAAACAAGGGGTAGGATATATTGAGAAACAAGTAAATGGGGTAGTCAAGGGGTAGGATATATTGAGAAACAAGTAAATGGGGTAGTCAAGGGGTAGGATATATTGAGAACCAAGTAAATGGGGTAGTCAAGGGGTAGGATATATTGAGAAACAAGTAAATGGGGTAGTCAAGGGGTAGGATATATTGAGAACCAAGTAAATGGGGCAGTAAAGGGGGAAACAAGTGAACAGGGGTAGTCAAGAGGTAGGATTTATTAAGAAACAAGTGAACAGGGGTATATAAGGGGGAGAAACAAGTGAACAGGGGTAGTCAAGGAGTAGGATATATTGCAAAACAAAAGAATGGGGTAGACAAAGGGAAGGATATATTGAGAAACAAGTAAATGGGGTAGTCAAAGGGTAGGATATATTGAGAAACAAGTAAATGGGGTAGACAAGGGGTAGGATATATTGAGAAACAAGTAAATGGGGTAGTCAAAGGGTAGGATATATTGAGAACCAAGTAAATGGTGCAATAAAGAGTGGGAAACAAGTTAACAGGGGTAGTCAAGGAGTAGAATATATTGCAAAACAAGAGAATGGGGTAATCAAAGGGTAGCATATATTGAGAACCAAGTAAATGAGGCAGTAAAGGGGGAACCAAGTGAACAGGGGTAGTCAAGAGGTAGGATATATTAAGAAACAAGTGAACAAGGGTAGATAAGGGGGAGAAACAAGTGAACAGGGGTAGTCAAGGAGTAGGATATATTGCAAAACAAGTGAATGGGGGTAATAAAGGGGTAAGATATATTGAGAAACATACAGTATGAACAGTCAATTCTCAAAGTTGGTGTATCAAAAGCAGGAAAAATGGGCGTGTAAGACTTTGATCTATTGTGATGGCTAGACACATGGGTCAGAGCATCACCTAAACAACAGGTCTTCATGGGGTTCCTGGTACGCAGTATTAAATTTCCACAGATCTTTAATCCCAAGGATCCCCATCTCACAATATCATGAAGCCTTGGTGGCAAATACCACAGCACACCTTCAAAGGTTACGACGAATCAGAGTTGTTTTGTAGGAGGAGTTTCTGATGCTATGGCTGATCAGTATATATATGGATATAAAGTTTACACACCCCTCACATGTAAAACCAAAAGAACACACTGTGGATATTTTATCCTGTCACTAAACACTGTATACTTCACTTGGGTAATATGTACATGGTATTTCCTGTTGATCAACCTTGTCTAATCACTTCTTTCTATCATCATAGCTAACATCATTACTAAGCTTTTTTCTGTAATGATCCGATACAAAATCAATACCAGAACTTTCTATCCTGGGGATTTGTAGCAAAAGAAACATTTGGTGTAAATTTAGCAGACATTTAATATTAGCGTGCACTATACGTCTGAAAATGTTGTCTTTCTTTATCGTGAAATCATAATCTCTTCTGCACAGCCACTAATCTGCTGCTCACATTGTTTAAATTTCCTTGCAACGCTTTTGACCTTTGCAGTGTAATCGGCCTCTTTGGGAAAGCTAAAAGTTAACTCCTGTTGATCTTTCAGCTCTCCCTTGTATCTGCCAGCTTCAGATTTTATGGCTTATGATTTGTCCTTTTTTTAAAGCACTAAAGCAAACAGGATTATCCTTTCCATAATTTCTAGCCATAAAACGTACCGGGAAAAAAAATACAGACAAGTACGGTGACCCATACTCAGAATTCGTTCTCTGCATTTAACCCATTCAAAGTGCACACACACACACACACACAGCAGTGAACACACACACACACACACATGGTGAACACACACCCGGAGCAGTGGGCAGCCATTTATCGGTGCCTTGCTCAAGGGCACCTCAGTCATGGTATTGCCGGCCTGAGACTCGAACACACAACCTTAGGGTTAGGAGTCACTCTCTCTAACCAATATATCGTCGCTGTCGGGCGGAAACCTCATATGTCCAAATTTGGTCAATTTCATATTTTTTCACATATCGATGCTATTGGTCAGTCCCCACGTGGGTCTGTTATTTTTACAAGTTATTAACCAATCTAAAGTCTTGAAAATAGCTTGAGCGCAAATCTCATAACTCCATTGGACACTTCAACTGTCCACCTCTTCCTCACTCCGCGGGAGAGCTTCACGGCATATTTCTCCTCAAGAAGAGTCGCAACGAATCAACACGTCTTCTGAGGTAAATGTCTTCAAAACACTGGGCTCAAAGAAAAAAAATCTTGACCCCCGCTAGTTCTGGTGCTCATCTGAGGACAGGAATTTAGCGCAAGACAATCCACTGCAACGCGAACTAAACCCTGTGCACTGCAGATAAGGTACGGCGTTTTTTTCATCTCCTGAAAAGTAACGGTTTTGGAGATACGAGGATTCCGCACGACAGCGACGATATACTGGTTATATATAATTATGCTGAAGGGAAAGTAATGATAATGTGTCAGAATCGTATTCAGTTCAAATAAATGCTTAAAATGACACACAGTAAATGATTGTTGTTCGTGTTTCCGTGCAAAAAGTAACTATATCACTTCTCTAAAGCCAATAGATGATATTTTGCCTGAAAACTTTCAAAATTTGCAATAATTACCTATTCTTCTTAGTTGCTGCCTAATTTGATTGTGTTAGCTGCTGGAATTAATGCTAATCTAACTTTGAGTTAGCAAAGCAAACTTAGTTTCATATAGTGAGTTTGAAACCTGACGTTTACCCCAGGAGACTCGGGGTGAAAGGCCTGTTGCAGGACACAATCACAATCACACTGCAGACGATACAAAGACGACAAAAACAGGTTACAGAACGTGTCTTTGGACTGGGGGAGAAAACCGGAGACCCCAGGAGAAACCGCTAAATCATGAGGAGAACATGCTAACTCTGAGCACACTGTGTGGAGGCGGCAATCAAACCACCATCCCCAGATAATAATAATAATATTAGTAGTATTACTATTAGTATAATGAAAGTCTTTGACACTGTAACAACACTACCGACTTCCTTGAGTGTTAGACGTACAGCGAATCAAACTGTCAACCGTGTACGCAAGTGGCATGAATTTATTTTCGATGCACACGACAGATACTGTACAGTGAATAAACACACCAGATATTTTTGCGTTCATGTACCGTTATTGTAAGCAAGTAACCAGGACAATGGCATTCCATTGTGCAAACTGAATAAAAATACTGATGAAACTCTACAAATTAGAGCCCTGCGCGGGACTGTTTTTATAAACCCGCACCCACCCGCTCCCGCTGAATTTCTGACCAGGACCGCCCGCGCCCACAAGCTGCGTGTTCCACTCCCGCCCGCACCCGCAATGTTTGTGTCCACTCCCGCCCACTCCCGCGGATTTTTTCTTGAGAGCTTGTGAAAATTTTGATTGTATACAAATGATCAGACTAATTATTAGTTCAGGCTAATGTCTGACTTGCCTTGCTTTGCTTTTGTCAAGTAAACAGCCGCTTTAATCTTCTTCTCAACGTCATGTGTTGACTCCATTCTTATTATTAGGCTACACGCCAAATCCCACCGGGTCCCGCGGAACTCCCGCTAAATTTTCTGACTGCCCACTCCCGCCAGGGGCAAAGGTGAAACCGCCCGCTCCCGCGAGATTTGCGTTGGGTCCCGCAGGTCCCGCGGGAGCCCAATCCCAATGCAGCCCTCTACTACAAATTCTTAAAGTCCTGAGTGTCTACTTTCATATGAGCTTCATATTAACACCGCTCTGGAGTGAGACATGATAAAGACACTTAATCATCAACATGCACACAACAAAGCAGGAGGAAAGTCCAGTTTTTGGCCTCTGGAGAGAAAAATATAAAAGTGTTATCCAGTCCGGGTTAGTGAGTGCAGAGTGTTACTGAATCATCATCATCATCATCATCATCATCATCAGTACAAACAGCATCACATAAGCACAGTGCTGTAAAGCAACAGTATAAAGACCTGTCTGAAAGAAAGACGGTTAGAGGGTTAAGTCCACGCCCCAAATGCATTGCTGATTCTGGCATAGATTAGCATAGCCTGTAAAGAATTGATGTTATCACTAAAACAGGCTATACTAATTAAAGCCAGAATCATCAATCATCAAAGATCTTCAGGAAGTTGCACTGGAAAAAAAAAGGCATTAGCAGGCAGATGGCTGAAAGGCGATGACGGTGTTATTGAATAATAAGCGCGAGAGGCAGAAATGACACGGCCGTAAATCCCACACATCTCCGAGGAGTGAAAGTCGGCATGGATCTCTCTTTTTGTTTTTTTTTTTTCTTTTCCCATTAAAAGCAAATGGCTATAAATGATCATAGACGTTATTTTGCTTCATAATAAAATCAAGAGTATTTATGACTATGATTTTATTTTATTACGCTTTATCATCAATGGAAAGCCTTCACGTTTTTTTATATATGATGTCTTATTAATAATGAATCCACACAATCAATACACGCTGCTGAAATATAATAACAGACCTGTTTGGACGTTGGAGCGGATTTCTACATCGTTCTTTTCCTCATTAATATCCAGAAATGTGACGCTCTAGATTTATTACCCTGTTAATAAATCGAAATATATTCTGAAACTCTTTCTATATAAAGTGGGGCCAATTATCTACTCATACAACTTTGTTTTTCATAAAAAATAATTAACCAGTTGCTTCCGGTGTGATTGTTACACAGGGGCACGTCGTCCTCCGTTTCACACCATGAGCTACAATCACGATGAAGGTGAAGAAGCTTCATCGCGTTTTTTTCTTCAGTCACGACATTAACAGTGTTACAGAGTCACAATTCCGTTTCCAGACAAATAAATCATGCAAGATATCGACACACTTCCAGACCCGTGAAAAGAGTTGCAGGACGACCTGAAAGCAGCAGGAACAACAGATACAACAAGCTAAGGGCTGAAGTGCAAGAATCTTACCAGTGAACCGAAGCTCCAGTGTCGACTCATGGGACGCTTTTGTGGGACGTCTGTGAGTCTGATTTGAAATGAATCAGGACTCTGTAGACTTTCAGTGTGAGATGTGTGTTTTGCCCTCTGTTGAGAATCTTACACTGAATTTTGGTGGACGAAGATACATTTGAGCTGCTTGGAGCGTCTCAGAGACCAGAAATGGGTTTGATATCAACGTTTAAGTTCAAAACACAAACATTTGTGTGGGGGAAAAATAATCGTTTTAACTCAGGGACTTCATTTTGGTGATCACACAATAAATCACACAATAACTGAGCATTATGGGGAAAGTATCACACCCTCACACACTCTCTCACACACACACACACACTCTCTCGCTACATTATGGCTATCGTTATGTTCATTCATTCACAACTGAAGAAGAAGCACGAGGACGTCCTGTAGAACCTACGCACCACTTTATAGTGCATCAGTAAATCAAGAGAGCTGAGAATCGGACAGCGAGCTCCATCACGACGACGGCGCGCCGTGTCCAGAGACGACACCGGGACTCGTGTCGTGGCTCGAGAAGCTTCACCACATGTTTTTATTACCTCCAGAGTCAAATTGCTGTTTATATAACGAGCCCTGGATTAAATAAAGTATTAAAATAAACACAAACACAACCTAATTATATTATTTCCTCTTTCAGTGGTTTCAATCCGCTCCCTAGTTCACTACTCAGGGAGTCGGCCATTTTAAAGCAGAGCGAATTACGTTTTCACCTCATTTTATACAACCGCGCAAATCAAAGTTAGGAGACGTGTCCAGCAGTGGCAGCTTGGTGGACCTGGGCTTCAAACTCACAACCCCGTGAGCAGTAGTCCAACACCTTAACCACTAAGGTACCACATTTTATGATCACGATCTCTCTCTCTCAATCTCTCTCGATCTCGATCTCTCTCTCTCAATCCCACAATGCACCTCAAAAACCAGGCAGCAACCATGCTCACTATGTTCCCTTACTAGATATGACATTATGTTAGAAGCCGACACGACAAAAAACAAAGGCGAACGAACCGAACTCTTATCTGACTTCTACAAGTAGCTTTAGATTAGATTAGATTAGATTAGATTCAACTTTATTGTCATTACACATGTACTAATACAAGGCAACGAAATGCAGTTTAGGTCTAACCAGAGTGCAATAGCAGCAAGTGCAGGATATACAGTTTGTACAAGATTTAAATAAGTTAAATAAAGTCGTAATATGGAAGTAATTTACAGATGTGTGTGTACTATGAACAAATATACAGATCTACCAAAGATATGTGCTGTAACAAAATATATGGTTAATACTATAAACAGTAATTTACAGATATGTATGTACTATAAATATAATGTACAGATGAATATATATATATATATATATATATATATATATATATATATATTTATATATATATATATATATCTCGTCGCTGTCGGGCAGAAACCTTGTATCTCCAAAACCGTTATTTTTCAGGAAATTAAAAAAACGCCAGTGCACAGGGTTTAGTCCGCGTTGCAGTGGATTGTCTTGCGCTAAATTCCTGTCCTCAGACGAGCACCAGAACTAGCGGGGACGATATATATATATTAGGGCTGGGCAAGTTAACGCGTTTTTATCGCGTTAACGCATTAATTAATTAACGCCGACAATTAGCGTACTTTTCGCGTTAACGTACTTTTTATTTTGAAAGTCCGTTGCTCACTGCGTTTGAATACACATAGATAGACTGTAATAATACAACCGAATAAAACACAAACCATGGGTCACAGGAGGGGTGGGATGTTTATCAGTAGGCTACTGGCTGCTTGGGATGAGCGTAAGAGCTGATGTACCTAAGAGAGCTACAGCGTGAAACAGAAAATATCTGGTGCGGACAGAAAAATGGAAAAAGGTGCCTAAGTCTTAAATGGACATTTTTATTTTAAACCTCTTCCACACGGTGGAGTTGATAAAACTAAAGCTATTTGTAACCACTGCAAAGCTGAATTGTCTTATCATCGGAGTACTTCGAGTCTGAAGTATCACTTAAATGTAAAGTTGGAAGAATGGATACATGCAGTTAATTTTGTCCACTCAACCTTTTGGACTGAGATTCTCAGTCTCTTAAAGGAGATTAATGTTGTTGCTCGGAAGGGGCCAGTTATAATGTTAGGATCGAGGTTCTGGACATTTTTTTTTTTTTTTTTTTTTTTTACAAACTAAACAAAACGTTAATGTTTTATTTAATAAAACACGAATTTTTAATGTTTTATTTATAATGTTATATTTAATTTGATTACATTAATGTTTAAGATTTACAAGAAGTGTTAACTGCTACTAACTTTTAACTGCTGTAAAAAAGCACTTTATTTGACAAACCAAAATGTTATTGCACTTTTGTTTATACAGCAGTACTTTGAAAGAATAAAATTACGCAATACACTACTTTTGATTTCATTATTGAATTTTGCGCATGCTGCGATTAATCACGATTAAGCACAGAAACATCATGCGATTAATCGCATTATATATATATATATATATATATATATATATATATATATCTATATGTATATATGTATATAAATAAATATATATATATATATATATATATATATATATATATATATATAAATATATATATATATATATATATATATATATATTCTGTGAATATAATATACAGATGAATATACTGTATTTGTTATGAACATAAAATACAGATGTCTATTACTATAAACTAAAATGTACAGAGGGTATGTGCTATAAAGAAAATATATTATTATGATAAACCGAAATATACAGGAGGATATGTACTATGAACATGATATAATATATTGCTGTTATTATGAACAGAAATTAGGTGTGTATATACAATGGTGAGCAGCAATGCAAAAAAGGAGAGCAAGTGTGCAAATGAGCATAAATTTTATGTAACAGTCCATTAGTGCAATAACGCATTGTGGGGTGTGATTGAGCAAATGTACAAGTTATCGAGTTTTTATTGTATTTCTCCTTCTATATACAGTTTCTCAAATCTAATGTTTTGGTAGCCTTTAGCTAGCCTACGATCCTGCTTGGAGTCCATACCAGTGTACACCATGTACTGATTCACTACCTAGGGAGCGAGACAGCGGATTGAGACGCACCCATTTGTTATTCCATCTTTCTATGATGCCTTATGAATTATTCAGACCTTTCAAGAACAAACATAAACCTCATTTGGCACAGCGCCTTGAGCAACACTGTTTTCCCAAAGCCAAAGCAAATAAACACAAAAATAAATGTAGATATTAAGGAAACCATTTATTGGGAAATTCTGAATTGTAAAATCTATATCTGATGTAGACAGTCATGTGTTCTCGTGTCTCATATTCCTGACAAAAGCTGCCTGAAGATTTTTCATAATCTGGACGTCTTTACACACACACACACACACACACACACACACACACACGCACGCACTCTCACAATCTCTCTCTCTCACACTCACTCACTTTTGGTCTCTATCTCTCACACACACACACACACACTCACAATCTCTCTCATACACTCACTCTCTCACTCTCGCACCATCTCTCATACAAGCATACACTCACACATTCTCACAATATCTCTCTCTCTCACACACACACACACACACTGACTCACACATGCATACTCTCACACCCAGTCTCATATGCACTCACTCACTCCCTCACACACACACTCTCACACATGCTCTGCCGCTCTCACTCACGTACTCTTGCTCACGTACACGCTCACACACACCGATTTCTCCTCCTGAACAGACGTCCTGGTGGATTCTGTCATCTGCAGTATTTATATGAGCACAGAATGATTTGGAATATATTTTTGTAGATAGTTAAAAGGATGTTGGCGTTCGCATTTGTCCGAGTGTATCGTGAGGAAAGCTGATTACTCTTGTTATAAATAAATAAATAAATAAATAAATAAACGTCAGAAAAAAAACACAAAACACAAAAAATGATTGCATTTACATCCATTTATAACAACTCATAGCAATTTATTTAGCTTAATTTATTTTCATTTGTTCAACAAAATAATTCAGTCTTTTTTTTTGCTTTCTTTTTTCAATTAATGAATTCCATATAAAAAGACATATTAGGCTTAGGCTATAAAAAAATACAAAAAAAAAAATCTATCTATCTATCTATCTATCTATCTATCTATCTATCTATAACTATCTGGCTTAATTTTTTTTTTTTTTGCTTTTATCTAATAAAATTCTTTGAATGAATGCGACTGAATTAAAAAGACATCTTAGAATTAGAATAAATAAACAAACAAACAAACAAACTATGTTCTGTATTGAATTGTGTTCAGATTGAGAAAAAAAAAATCTGCTAAATCTAGACTTCTGGAAACTTCCAGCTGAAGCTCAGGTGAAAGACGATAAAACAAAGACAAATGGTCTGGGTATTATCCTGACATCCTGTCTTAATAAGTGTCACAAGAGGATTATAGCACGTTAATAAAGGACGGAAAGCCGCCGGCGCAACAGCTCCGAGTCGTCGTGCTGCTGGTTCTCGAAATAAAACTTAACATAGAAAAATGACACAATGACAGGGCTGAATAATTACAGGCAGTGTGTCACCATTGGAAATTGGCAAAAACACACACACACACACACACACAAAGGTGATATCAATCAAGCCTAAATGGGAAAATAATCATAAAACTGAGGAGTCGTTAGTAATGAATACGTCCTTTGTGTAAATCCAATTATTCCCCGTTGTGAGACTTCCAGCGTCCTAATTGGAATCTGTCTTTTTGAGCGTGGAAAGAAACAATACATAAAAATGTCTGCGTTACGGTGAAAAAATATCATTTCCAGGGAAACGTTTTGGTTTCTGAAGCGACACTTTGCCTTTTTTCTTGTTTCTGCGTCTCCAGCTGGCGAAGATAAGATACGTGACGTTTTTTTTATTTATTTTCTTTTGTTTCCTGTTGTTGACGTAATTTGCATGGAGATGAGAAGGAAGGTCTTTAGAGATGCACCGAGACGAACCATGAAGCGAAATTGAATGTAAGCCTCTTTGGTGCGAATCTCAATCACAATCTAAAAATCCACAAAAGGGTTTTTTTTTTTTTTGTGAGACAAAATGAAGCAAGAAATCCATGTGGTCCATCCTATATATATATATATATATATATATATATATATATATATATATATATATATATATATATATATATATATATATATTCCTTCATTCATCCATTCATTCATCTTCTACCGCTTATCCGAACTACCTCAGGTCACGGGGAGCCTGTGTCTATCTCAGGCGTCATCGGGCATCAAGGCAGGATACACCCTGGACAGAGTGCCAACCCATCGCAGGGCACACACACACACACTCTCATTCACTCACGCACTCACACACTACGGACAATTTTCCAGAGATGCCAATCAACCTACCATCCATGTCTTTGGACCGGGGGAGGAAACCGGAGTACCCGGAGGAAACCCCCGAGGGACAGGGAGTTCATGCAAACTCCACACACACAAGGCGGAGGCGGGAATCGAACTCCCAACCCTGGAGGTGTGAGGTGAACGTGCTAACCACTAAGCCACTATAAACCACTATATATACACAGCTTTTCCATAATAAACAGGTCTCTCAGTAAAAATCCATTCAGGTTTTTTTTTTCCAATTATGATTTAAACCATGAGCTTTTGGTCATGAGAATAAAGCATCATGAGAGATGTAAACATTAGTACTGGACCTGATGGAGACCCCTGTGTTTCCCTAAGCAGCTTCTTCATCTTAACTTCACGCTGAGTTCCTCATGTGGGCTTCCTCGGGAACCCGATTATGAGCAGCACCGATCAGAAAGCCGACAGAAGTGTGTGTGTGTGTGTGTGTGTGTGTGTGTGTGTGTGTACACAGTGGGGATGATTGAGTGTGTTAAAAAGATCACTCAATAAGCTTAATGTGTAACGTTGATCACTTTCAAGTGAACAAATGGAGACATTAACCACTGAAGCACACAAACTGGTGTACGGTTCATTCATATCACGTTATGGCTAGAGTACGACTTTCCTTACACACACACACAACACGTGCATACATATACACAACATAGACATACACACACACAATGCGTGCATACATACACACACAACAACACATACATACACACATACACACACAA
>NC_083469.1:3405000-3492500 GCF_030014155.1 Tachysurus vachellii | reverse complement strand
GAAGATGATTCTCTGAATTGTGCTTACTTAAACTAAGGAAAAAATAAGCAAAGGAAGGGAAAGAAGGAAGAAGGGAAAGAAAGGAAGGAGGGATGAAAGGAAGGAGGTAAGGGAAAGGTAGGGCAGAGAAGGGAAGGGAAGGGAGGAAGGAAGGAAGTAAGGAAAGAAGGAAGGAGGGATGAAAGGAAGGAAGGAAGGAAGGAAGGAAGGAAGGAAGGAAGGAAGGATGAAAGGAAGGAAGGAAGGGAAGAGAAGGAACAGAATGGAAGGGAAGGGGGGAAGGGAAGGAAGGAAGGATGAAAGGAAGGAAGAAAGGAAGGAAGGAAGGAAGGGAGGAAGAAGAAGAAGCAGGAGAAAAAGTAGAGCCCGACTATTATTGTAACATTTATATCTGATTGTCGTTAGAATTTTTATTCAATTTTGTAACAAATCTTTGTCTAATAAAAATCTGTATTTATTTCCACTCAAAAACATTGAAGTCAAGCAGGTTGTAAACACACATCCTGTCATACAGCACAGTCTTTATCATTACAGCAGCACTTACAGAATAATTACACACTGGATAATCTGGATATCTTCAGGATCACCGACGTCACGAGAACATATTCACACGGAAGATTCCAGGAAGCCTGGTGAAGAAGGCTGGAAATAAACGTGTCGATTCTTCACACACAAAACTGTCATCTCTGAACCTAGCGATAAGGCTGACGACGGAAGTTTGTCTCTGTTGTCAAACTGACTACTGAAACCATCACTGCTGTCAGAACTGTACTGAATCTGACAAACACAAAGCTGCTGCTTTCTACATCAGCATCACATTTTGTCTATAACTGAGATCATGGGCCTGAGTTTACAGTTTCATTAGCCAACTCCTGTAAATAGTGTGCCAGTGTGTGTGTGTGTGTGTCTGTGTACATGTGTGTGTGTGTGTACACGTGTGTGTGTGTGTGTACGTGTGTGTGTACATGTGTGTGGGTAGATAGATAGATAGATAGATTTGTATGTCCAATCATCTTTCTATATATCTCTCTCTCAGTTCATTCATCTATCTGTCTGTCTGTCCAAACATCCATCCATCCTTGTCTGACAGTCTAGTCATCCAACCATCCATTTATCCAGCCATCTACCCATCCTTCTGTCATCTCTATAATCATCAATCTGTCCGTCCGTCCAGTCATCCATTTATTCATCCTTGCATGACTGTGCAGTCATCCTTCTATCTATCCATCCATCAATCTATTTGTCTGTCTATCTACCTGTCTCTCCAAGCACCCATCCATCCATTCTTCCATCCGTCTGCCCATTTGTCCAGTCATCCATCCATCTATCCATCCATATCTCTCTCTCTCTCACACACACACACACACGTCACCTACACTTGTAAAAGCAGTTGCCATGTTGTGTAAGATGGAAAGAGTTGCAAAAAGAGAAAGAGTTGGAAAAACAGTGGCAAGAGTTTCTCGTTCCTCTTCTCTTTCTGCTTTTAAGGTTAATGTAAGGATTGGGTTACATCCCATCTCTTCTCTCAGCCAGACCTCTAGCTTATCAAGTATGGTTTTTTTTTTTCCAACAAATGTATCCAAGAGCTGCCTACATGATCCAGAAAAGGGTGATTTGATTGACGGGTGTGATGGCAACCTTTGGACAGACTTTCCCCTGTTCTCTGTGGGTGGAGGAACTGACGCCGAGTCTTCATCCAACCTTCTAAACTTTGAGCACCAGTTCTGCAGCTATTAAATGTATTTTTGGAAATGCTGATAGAATTCTCGTATGAAGGGAAATTTGGAACTTCAGTCTGATACCCAGTCCAGTTTATATAGCACCAAAAAAGCTCCTCATTTCTGTCACCTTTTCAGAAAGCTAGTTATTGCAGCCAGTAAAAGACCAAAGTGTAGAGAAAATGTGATGGAAATGACACAGACACTGAACCCAGAGCCACAGCCATGAAATTAGAAGATAAATTTCTTTTCTTTTTTGTTCTGCTTCCCTTCAGAGTCGACTGTATTACTATAAACTTTCTATTACGGAGAGTTTCAGTTACACTAAAACAAATGAGAAAAAAATTAATCATCAGACATCAGAAAAAAAGATTTTCTTCTGCTTGGATTGACGTGCTGACGGTCTGCTTATAGCCAGCAGCATGTATATAAGTTATAACAAGCAGAAATGAAAATATAGCTCTCTGTTCATGTTCATGGGAATAACGGGAATGAGATTTCACATGGAAAGAGAGAGAGAGAGAGAGAGAGAGAGAGAGAGAGAGAGAGAGAGAGAGAGAGAGAGAGAGAAAGAAAGAAAGAAAGAAAGAAAGAAAGAAAGAAAGAAAGAAAGAAAAAGAAAAAAGCAGGAAAGAAAGAAAGAAAGAAAGAAAGAAAGAAAGAAAGAAAGAAAGAAAGAAAAAGAAAAAAACAGGAAAGAAAAAAGAAAAAGAAAGAAAGAAAGAAAGAAAGAAAGAAAGAAAGAAAGAAAGAAAGAAAAAGAAAAAAGAAAGAAAGAAAGAAAGAAAGAAAAAGAAAAAAGCAGGAAAGAAAGAAAGAAAGAAAGAAAGAAAGAAAGAAAGAAAGAAAGAAAGAAAGAAAGAAAAAGAAAAAAACAGGAAAGAAAAAAGAAAAAAGAAAGAAAGAAAAAGAAAAAAGAAAGAAAAAAAAAGAAAGAAAGAAAGAATGAAAAAAGAAAGAAAGAAAGAAAGAAAGAAAGAAAGAAAGAAAGAAAGAAAGAAAGGGAAAAAAGAAAAAAGAAAGAAAGAAAGAAAGGAAAAAAGAAAGAAAGAAAACAAAATGGATGGATGGATGGATGGATGGATGGATGGATGAAACAAGCTGGTCTTATTCCTGCCCTGAAAAGACACAAGAATCATCTTAACTCGTGACCAGTGAACATGTGACGCTTCATAAACGAGTGTTAGTAAAGTGAGAGTTTGTCACCTCTCTCTGTAACTCCAGGTCAGAGCTGACGTTCAGTATAAACACTGAGGGAGTGACTTGGTCCTCAGATCACAGCGAGCTTTACCAGTGCAGAGGGAACTGATTCCTGGTTGTTCATAAGAACTCTGGAGCATTATTACTGTATTATAACAGCCGTGTCTACAAAGTAACGCACTGCCTCAGTAGAAAAGTCTCCCATGCAGCCTGAGGATCCTCTGCGTTATAACACGGAGTCCAGCGGCGAGGGTTTGTACTGTAACGCCATCAGTCACGACTCAGTGGAGAGCTCTGACAAGGGCAAACCAATCATGGAGTCATGGTGTGTGTGGAATTCGCCAGGCTGTAATGAGTCGTACCAACAGTCTTAGAGATTCATTCGTTTTTATTGACACGTACAAATCTCTTCAGCTCGAACAAGCTACTAATTAAAACCCTGCTCGCTTTCGCCGTCTCGCGTCTCCTTTCTCCTCACTCACGTCTGTCTCTTCTCTTCAAGCGTGGACACGTCTCGCTCTCTCTCGGTCTCTCTCTCGGTGTTAAATTCCAAATCGTCAGCTTTCACAGAGATCTCAGACAGGAGGAAGCGTGAAACATAAGGCTGCATCGTTCACACTTATTTTGTGGAACAGAAAAAAAAAAAAAAACTGCCATTCAATCACATAACGGACCGTGTGTCAGAGACAGGAAGTGAGAGAAATGACACTTTAAACAACTTGAAGAACAAACCTGGCTCTGTGAGCGACAGATGGACAGGTCAGGGCTGGGGGGGGGGGGGGGGGGGGATAAAAGGTAGAAAATGAAAGAGTCAGAAACGAACTATAGAGATGACGGAGACGGTTGGAGATGACAACATGACAGGGTGGAGATTTGCTTTAAACAAGGACAGAAAGTCTCCCGGTGACATCCGATTGCAATTAGTTCTAAATCAAAACAAGAGGAAAACAAGTGTGTTATTAGACACTAATCACAACATCTCTGTTCGTGTACTAAAGCAAATCTCCACCCTGTCATGTTGTCATCTCCAACCGTCTGATCATTAGACTGACATCTTCCCAGGCTGTGTGTCATGTTGCTGCATTGCATTCAGGAAATATGGGACAAAATCTGCACTGTGTGTACACCACCCACATCTCCACCCACATCTCCAACCCTCAACTCCACCACCATGTGCAACCCACATCTCCACCACCATCTCCACCACCATCTGCA
The DNA here is from genome assembly GCF_030014155.1 of Tachysurus vachellii. NCBI lineage: Eukaryota > Metazoa > Chordata > Actinopteri > Siluriformes > Bagridae > Tachysurus > Tachysurus vachellii. The sequence goes on along the minus strand of NC_083469.1, from coordinate 3,488,367 downwards.
ACTCACATCTCCACCACCATCTCCACCCACATCTCCACCACCATCTCCAACCCTCAACTCCACCACCATCTGCAATCCACATCTCCACCACCATTTGCAACTCACATCTCCACCACCATCTCCAACCCTCATCTCCACCACCATCTCCAACCCTCATCTCCACCACCATCTCCAACCCTCATCTCCACCACCATCTCCAACCCACATCTCCACCACCATCTCCAATCCTCATCTCCACCACCATCTCCAACCCACATCTCCACCACCATCTCCAACCCACATCTCCACCACCATCTCCAACCCACATCTCCACCAACATCTCCACCAACATCTCCAACCCACATCTAAACCACCATCCATCTCCAACCCACATCTTCACCACCATCTCCACATCCTCTCTACCACCATCCCCACCCACGTCTCCACAAACCATATCAACCCAAATCCTCACCATATATATATATATATATATATATATATATATATATATATATATATATATATATATAAAATCCAAGCAAAAACGCATCAGCAACTAACTAACAGTAACCACATAAAAACATTTTAAGACGAACATATTTAATATGCTTCGATGTGGAAATAATTAGAGAAAGTAGAGAAACCATGAGCAGGATGAAGAGCAGAACTTCTGATCATTTTAATAGAAAGTAAATGTAAATTTCTATTTAAATCGATACCAGAATCACATACACACTTGATCACATCAGTAGATCACAAGGACCTCTGTATAAAATGTGTCCTATTAAAATAAAACTAAAGGTTTCCACTAAGACCTTCATCGTGTTTCATTTCAATGTCATCAGTCGCTGATGAAATGATGCCACTTCATCCACTCCTCTTTTTCCAGAAGCTGGAGTTAAATCTAAACGTTTATTTACACCTCACGTGACATAAGATGTGCTTGAAAACAAATAGCCTACATTATTATGCGGGACGTAACGTTTAATCAGAGACGTATCGAATCCAGACCGACGTATCGAATGGTATCGTTACACGTCTATAAGAAACGATGATTACGCATCTAGAAGAAAAGAAACGGAAGCAGGGAACGACGGGTTTCTGAGACGAACGCACTCGTTTCCAGCTCGACAGCCACCTTTATTGACACCCAGACAAAGCACACACAGGAGGTTAAAGAGTATTTGAACTTAAAAAGCTGCTTAATAAGTTCGATAACCTGAAAGCTAGAGTCGCTTCGCGCTTGCTGTCGTGTTTGGATCCAGATCTCTTCTCCAGAACACACACACACACACACACACACACTTATATACACGTACACAAACACAAAGAGATGCTCGTATTATTAAGCCCAACTCCCACAAGTCTGCTTTGATGAATGCAGCTGTTAATTTCAGTCTCTGTGTGTGGTGCTGCTTTAATTAGGAGCTAAAGCGTGTCCGTGCTGGGCAGCAAAATTGCACAAGACACGAAGACCTTTTAAACCCATCAGACAGCCATCATCACGCTTTTACATGAAGGAGACGCTTGACACTTCACGTTCGCCGAGGCCCTGACATTCGTACAAACTCGCACGCATAAAGACATGAAAAGAAGTAATCGGTGAAGTCCGTGCAGCTCGTCAACGTCAACGGTGACGTGTATACATTATATACAGACAAATCCTACATCTCTAAGGGACTGTGAGCAAATTATAAACATTCCTAAAAAAAGGAAAGGAGGTGAAAGTCTTCACTTAATAATTAATAGGATAAAAACACAGAGTAAATGACCGTAAAAGGTCAGATTGAGTATAGAGACAGTGAGTATAGTAAAATATGAGATTGAGTATAGAGACAGTGAGTATAGTAAAAGGTCAGATTGAGTATAGAGGCAGTGAGTATAGTAAAAGGTCAGATTGAATATAGAGGCAGGGAGTATAGTAAAAGGTCAGATTGAATATAGAGGCAGTGAGTATAGTAAAAGGTCAGATTGAGTATAGAGGCAGTGAGTATAGTAAAAGGTCAGATTGAGTATAGAGGCAGTGAGTATAGTAAAAGGTCAGATTGAATATAGAGGCAGTGAGTATAGTAAAAGGTCAGATTGAGTATAGAGGCAGTGAGTATAGTAAAAGGTCAGATTGAGTATAGAGGCAGTGAGTATAGTAAAAGGTCAGATTGAGTATAGAGGCAGTGAGTATAGTAAAAGGTCAGATTGAGTATAGAGGCAGTGAGTATAGTAAAAGGTCAGATTGAGTATAGAGGCAGTGAGTATAGTAAAAACAGAGTGTGTATAGTGAAGCTTGGATGTAAGTATAGCTTGATGGTGCGATCTAAGAGTAACCTTGTATAAGGAAATTAGACTTGAGTATTGTAACCAATCAGAGTGCAGCAGTCCGACTCAGAGCAGCGTTGGTATAGTTGGATTGGACAGTGTGTACAGTACAAGAACATTTACTCTGTGAAATGGGTGAGAAAAGTAAGCAAATGTCCAGAATACACTTTTACTGTGATGCTTATAAAGGTATTAGAGTATATAGTGTATAGTATAGAGTGTATAGTGTAGAGTATATAGTGTATAGTATATAGAGTATATAGTGTATAGTATATAGAGTATATAGTGTATAGTATAGAGTGTATAGTATATAGAGTATAGTGTATATAGTGTATAGAGTATAGTATATAGAGTATAGTATATAGAGTATAGTATATAATGTATAGTATATAGTGTATAGTATATAAAGTATAGTATATAGAGTATAGTATATAGTGTATAGTATATAGAGTATATAGTGTATAGTATATAGTGTATAGTATATAGAGTATATAGTATATAGTCTATAATATATAGAGTATATAGTGTATAGTATATAGAGTATAGAATGTATAGTATATAGTGTATAGCATATAGAGTATAGTATATAGAGTATATAGTGTATAGTATATAGAGTATATAGTGTATAGTATATAGAGTATATAGTGTATAGTATATAGTGTATAGTATATAGAGTATATAGTGTATAGTATATAGAGTATATAGTGTATAGTATAGAGTGTATAGTGTATAGTATATAGAGTATATAGTGTATAGTATATAGAGTATATAGTGTATAGTATAGAGTGTATAGTGTATAGTATATAGAGTATATAGTGTATAGTATATAGAGTATATAGTGTATAGTATAGAGTGTATAGTGTAGAGTATATAGTGTCTAGTATATAGAGTATATAGTGTATAGTATATAGTGTATAGTATATAGAGTATATAGTGTATAGTATAGAGTGTATAGTGTATAGTATATAGAGTATATAGTGTATAGTATATAGAGTATATAGTGTATAGTATATAGTGTATAGTATATAGAGTATATAGTGTATAGTATATAGAGTATATAGTATATAGTGTATAATATATAGAGTATATAGTGTATAGTATATAGAGTATAGAATGTATAGTATATAGTGTATAGCATATAGAGTATAGTATATAGAGTATATAGTGTATAGTATATAGAGTATATAGTGTATAGTATATAGAGTATATAGTGTATAGTATATAGTGTATAGTATATAGATTATATAGTGTATAGTATATAGTGTATAGTATATAGAGTATAGTATATAGAGTATATAGTGTATAGTATATAGAGTATATAGTGTATAGTATATAGAGTATATAGTGTATAGTATATAGTGTATAGTATATAGATTATATAGTGTATAGTATATAGTGTATAGTATATAGAGTATAGTATATAGAGTATATAGAGTATATAGTGTATAGTATATAGAGTATATAGTGTATAGTATATAGTGTATAGTATATAGAGTATATAGTGTATAGTATATAGAGTATATAGTGTATAGTATAGAGTGTATAGTGTATAGTATATAGAGTATATAGTGTATAGTATATAGAGTATATAGTGTATAGTATAGAGTGTATAGTGTAGAGTATATAGTGTATAGTATATAGTGTATAGTATATAGTGTATAGTATATAGAGTATATAGTGTATAGTATATAGTGTATAGTATATATAGTATATAGTGTACAGTATATAGTGTATAGTATATAGAGTATATAGTGTATAGTATATAGAGTATATAGTGTATAGTATATAGTGTATAGTATATAGAGTATATAGTGTATAGTATATAGTGAAGTTAAACAGGAAACTGTGTGCAGTGTAAAGAATGACTGAGTATAGTGAGTATGAGCTATGAGTATAGCAAAGCTGCACAGCGAATACCACAGAAAACCACAGTGTTGAACAGAAAATGTAGTGTGTGTGTGTGTGTGTGTGTGTGTGTGTGTGTGCAAAAACAGCATCACTGACCATACAGCGCTGAGAGTAATCACCTTCTGAGCAGCGACTTCGGGTAAGTACTCGAATAAAAAGACAGCAAGGGAGTCAGGATCATGCTGGCCTTGAGCCTGTAAACCACACACACACACACACAACTTTAGTTTGAGAGCGATAAAAACTTTGAAACAAAGCACAAAGTAAAAATAAAGGCTTTAAACTTGAAGCCTCCTTGTTTATAGTTCTCTCCTCTTTCTTTCCCACAGCCAGCTTTTCCCGTTTTTCCGCTGCCGGGCTTTTCACTTCCGATTCTGACACCGAGCTCTCTGGTGAGCGGATTTCACAGGGAATCGGTCCCCAGTGGCTCGTGAGGCTTGTGCGGAGTGACAGCACAATCACCTCTGTGTGGAAAGCGCAACAGTGCTGCCAGGTCTGTTTAACACATGCACACAAGAGACAGGATTTTTTTGTTTTTTTTTAATATAATCTTAAGAGCTGAAGGGAAATAAATATAGCAGCAGGACGTGTGTGTTTCTGTGAGAGAGCAGCACATTTAGGAAGTTGTGTCTAGGATACATGGTGTCTTAATGAGAGGAAATGAACAATCAGTGATGTTCGAACTACTGTATTAGTGACGATTAAACACAGCTCTCTTTATTTAGAGAGAAACAAAACAACACTGGTATTAAACCGAGAGCTAACGGACATACACACAGTGCTTCTGAAGATGGACAGAGAAAGGAGGAAGTAAAGAAAGTGAAGGATGGAAATGAAGGAAGTGAAGAAAGTGAATTATGGAAATAAAGGTAGGAAGGAAGGAAAGGATGGAAATGAAGGGAAAGGGAAGGAAGGAAGGAAGGAAGGAAGGAAGGAAGGAAGGAAGGAAGGAAGGAAGGAATAGAGGGATGTAAGTTGAGGAAGGGATGGAGGGGTGCAAGTTGAGGAAAGGAGGGAGGGAGAAAAGGAATGAAGGAAAGGAAGGAAATAAAGGGAAATGGAAAAGGAAGGGAAAGGAAAGGGAAGGTAGGAGGGAAGGAAGGAAGCAAGGGAGGGAGGGATGGATGTAAGTTGAGGAAAGGAGGGAGGGAGGGAAGGAATTAAGGAAAGGATGGAAATAAAGGGAAAGGGGAAAGGAAGGAAGGAAGGAAGGAAGGAAATAAAGGGAAAGGAAGGAAGGAAGGAAGGAAGGAAGGAAGGAAGGAAGGAAGGAAGGAAGGGATGGAGAAAAGTTGAGGAAAGGAGGGAGGGAGAAAAGAAATGAAGGAAAGGATGGAAATAAAGGGAAATGGAAAAGGAAGGGAAAGGAAAGGGAAGGTAGGAGGGAAGGAAGGAAGGAAAAGAGGGAGGGATGGATGCAAGTTAAGGAAAGGAGGGAGGGAGGGAAGGAATGAAGGAAAGGATGGAAATAAAGGGAAAGGGGAAAGGAAGGAAGGAAGGAAGGAAGGAAGGGATGGAGGGAAGTAAGTTGAGATAAAGAAGGAAGTTAGGAAAGAAAGGGAACGAGTAAAAGAACTTAATTTGGACATGCATTTATTTATTTCTATAAACAAAGTCCTGATCCTGACGGTCCTGCTCTCTCCTGCTCTCTCCTGCTCTCCCCTGCTCTCTCTTGCTCTCTCCTGCTCTCCCCTGCTCTCCCCTGCTCTCTCCTGCTCTCCCCTGCTCTCTCTTGCTCTCTCCTGCTCTCCCCTGCTCTCTCTTGCTCTCCCCTGCTCTCTCCTGCTCTCCCCTGCTCTCCCCTGCTCTCTCCTGCTCTCTCCTGCTCTCCCCTGCTCTCCCCTGCTCTCCCCTGCTCTCCCTTGCTCTCCCCTGCTCTCTCCTGCTCTCCCTTGCTCTCCCCTGCTCTCTCTTGCTCTCCCCTGCTCTCTCCTGCTCTCTCTTGCTCTCTCTTGCTCTCTCCTGCTCTCCCTTGCTCTCCCCTGCTCTCTCTTGCTCTCCCCTGCTCTCTCTTGCTCTCTCTTGCTCTCTCCTGCTCTCTCCTGCTCTCCCCTGCTCTCTCCTGCTCTCCCCTGCTCTCTCCTGCTCTCTCCTGCTCTCCCCTGCTCTCTCTTGCTCTCTCCTGCTCTCCCCTGCTCTCTCTTGCTCTCTCCTGCTCTCTCCTGCTCTCTCTTGCTCTCTCCTGCTCTCTCCTGCTCTCCCCTGCTCTCTCTTGCTCTCTCTTGCTCTCTCCTGCTCTCCCCTGCTCTCCCCTGCTCTCCCCTGCTCTCTCCTGCCCCACATCCCACTGTCTCCTGGGAATGAGGCAGAAACCGAGTTAGTATCTGACTCTCAGCTCTCAGACTCTCAGCTCCATCACAGAACAAGCAGGAAAAGTTTAAAGCCAAATTAGACCCCAAAGATCAAGCAGCTGCATTCCAGCACAAAATGAAAAGCTTTGGATCCAGATGTCTGAGCAAAACTCATAACGGCTGGAGACACAGAATTAGGCAATGACCCAGGTAAAACACACACACACACACACACACACACACACACACACACACAGCTTGCCCATGTTAGTCGCTGTCACTCCAGGGATCGGACAGAGACTGATCTGCCCTTATATAGAAGCACTGAGCGATTCACACCTTTTCCCTTCCTGCTCAGAGAAAGATTTTCCCTGAAGCCCTTTGTTTTTGGTAGACCTGAGATAATACACCTCCTCATCATCCTCTTCAGTAATCCCCATGCCTTCCTCACTCGGATATAAATAGTGTGTGTGCAGTGTTACGCTCCAGCAGAAGGGGACAGCTAAGCCTTAGCATGAGCTTTTTTTTTTTTCATGGCAAACTCATTAATGTTGGAATTCACCAAAGGAAACAGCTATCTGAGTGGGTCATCAGGGGGCTTCACACACACACACACACACACACACACACACACACACTCACGTCCCATTCTTGTGTGGTTTGTACACGACAGCTAGATGTTATCGCCTCATGGTTGCGTTCCTCCTTTAATTTTGTTGCAGTTCTCGTTCAGGGGCCTGAACCTTTATTTCTAAGACATACAGAACATTTCATAGAAAGGATTTTTTTCTCCCTATTTGAAGTTACAAATAGACGAAAAGTTGCGAAGAGAATCCGAAAGCGAGTGAAGGCGATAAACATAATATGTAATATGTACTGTACCGCAAAGAGAACAGTAGACGAGAGAGACGAAAGAAAGCTACATCGCTACAGTCTAATAATAATAATAATAATAATAATAACAATAATAACAACATTATGAATTGTTTTTATTTCATTAAAATGGAATAGCTCCTCAGTGGTGTTAATGTCCTCGGCGGTGTCGACGTCACGTCTCACTCCTCGGCGGTGTCGACGTCACGTCTCACTCCTCGGCGGTGTCGACGTCACGTCTCACTCCTCGGCGGTGTCGACGTCACGTCTCACTCCATTATAAAAATGTCAGTTATTCCGAACCAGTTGTTAAACTACATTACCCATCAGCCCCTGCACCTATCCGTCTCATGTCCCATTCACCTTCACCTGTGTCCCGTTTCACTCCGACGAACACCTCGTTTTTTTTCAACATCTCATTTGGTTTTTGATTTGTTTTGTTTTGCTGTGACTTTTTTGTTCTTTTTTCCACCTTATAAACATATTATAATGATAAAAGTCTTTTTTTTTTCAAAAACATGCCCTTGTTTCCGCTTCTACGTTTTGTTCCTAAGTACAAAGTCAGAAAACGTGTTTAAATGAAAATGAAATTCTTCAAAAAAAAAAAATCCCTGAATCTCTCTTTATCCCTTCGCTCTGACTCGAGCTCTACGTTGCTGATACTTTATTTCCCAGCGTCAGCATCACATCAGTCGTTTTCATTTCCTTTCTCCGGCCCATCAGGATTTCTAATTTCAGTGTCCTCTGTAACACCTGACCTGATCGTCTGTCACCTCGGACCCTAAACAGACGTAACACTCATTACCCGTTTTAGTCAATTTCTCCGACGTCTCCTGGTTAATAACCTGGTAATCTTCCTGTGAGCCTAGTGGGACGGCGGCGAGTTCGGCTCACGGTTTCTTCCCCGTGTCGTTCCGTAAAACTTTCCCAATTCCAGCGAAGAACTGAAATAACAACCGAGACCTAAAAATCCTCCACTGCCAATTCTAAGCGTACAGACGACCATTTAGATAAAGCTGAGGGAGGGAAAGCAGAGCGAACGCCGAGAGCCTGAACTGTAGTTAGGATGTGTGTGACTTTATCAGGAGAAGATTTCTACATGGCTTTGTGTGTCTACAGACTGTATTTGTGTGTGTTTTGTATGTGTGTCTGTTAGTGGGTGTGAATCTGTGTGTGTATCTGTGGTGTGTGTGTGTGTGTCTGTGTGAGTTTATTTGTGTGTCACTGTGTCTTGTATGTGTGTCTCTTTGTGGGTGTGAATCTGTGTGTGTATCTGTGGTGTGTGTGTGCGTTTATTTGTGTGTCAGTGTGTTTTGTATGTGTGTCTGTTTGTGGGTGTGAATCTGTGTGTGTGTCTCTGTGTGCATTTATTTGTGTGTCAGTGTGTTTTGTGTGTGTGTCTGTTTGTGGGTGTGAATCTGTGTGTGTGTGTATCTGTGGGGTGTGTGTGCATGTCTCTGTGTGCATTTATTTGTGTGTCAGTGTGTTTTGTATGTGTGTCTGTTTGTGGGTGTGAATCTGTGTGTGTATCTGTGATGTGTGTATGTGTCTCTGTGTGAGTTTATTTGTGTGTCAGTGTGTTTTGTACATGTGTCTGTTTGTGGGTGTGAATCTGTGTGTGTATCTGTGATGTGTGTATGTGTCTCTGTGTGAGTTTATTTGTGTGTCAGTGTGTTTTGTACATGTGTCTGTTTGTGGGTGTGAATCTGTGTGTGTATCTGTGATGTGTGTATGTGTCTCTGTGTGAGTTTATTTGTGTGTCAGTGTGTTTTGTATGTGTGTCTGTTTGTGGGTGTGAATCTGTGTGTGTATCTGTGGTGTGTGTGTGTGTGTCTCTGTGTGCGTGTCAGTGTGTTTTGTATGTGTGTCTGTTTGTGGGTGTGAATCTGTGTGTGTATCTGTGATGTGTGTATGTGTCTCTGTGTGAGTTTATTTGTGTGTCAGTGTGTTTTGTACATGTGTCTGTTTGTGGGTGTGAATCTGTGTGTGTATCTGTGATGTGTGTATGTGTCTCTGTGTGAGTTTATTTGTGTGTCAGTGTGTTTTGTATGTGTGTCTGTTTGTGGGTGTGAATCTGTGTGTGTATCTGTGGTGTGTGTGTGTGTGTCTCTGTGTGCGTGTCAGTGTGTTTTGTATGTGTGTCTGTTTGTGGGTGTGAATCTGTGTGTGTATCTGTGGTGTGTGTGTGTCTCTCTGTGTGCGTGTCAGTGTGTTTTGTATGTGTGTCTGTTTGTGGGTGTGAATCTGTGTGTGTATCTGTGGTGTGTGTGTGTCTCTCTGTGTGCGTGTCAGTGTGTTTTGTATGTGTGTCTGTTTGTGGGTGTGAATCTGTGTGTGTATCTGTGGTGTGTGTGTGTGTGTCTCTGTGTGCGTGTCAGTGTGTTTTGTATGTGTGTCTGTTTGTGGGTGTGAATCTGTGTGTGTGTGTGTGTGTATGTGTCTCTGTGTGCGTGTCAGTGTGTTTTGTATGTGTGTCTGTTTGTGGGTGTGAATCTGTGTGTGTGTATCTGTGGTGTGTGTATGTGTCTCTGTGTGCGTGTCAGTGTGTTTTGTATGTGTGTCTGTTTGTGGGTGTGAATCTGTGTGTGTATCTGTGGTGTGTGTGTGTGTCTCTGTGTGCGTGTCAGTGTGTTTTGTATGTGTGTCTGTTTGTGGGTGTGAATCTGTGTGTGTATCTGTGGTGTGTCAGTGTGTTTTGTATGTGTGTCTGTTTGTGGGTGTGAATCTGTGTGTGTGTATCTGTGGTGTGTGTGTGTGTCCCAGTCCAGCACTTACACCCAACCTCCTGAAGTGCAGCTGGGGACAAAACTAGATTACGCGGCTTAACGTCTTCATGTGTGGGAAATTCCACCACACGGTTCCTTTCGCTCTGAGAGCCAAAGACGGAGCGTCGAAGCGAACGGCGTCCGGTTTCAGCTCGGATCGCGTTCACGCCTCCGCGATTCCGGCTCCGTTCGTCTCGGATTTTCTAATCTAAAGCTTTGTTGTGGAAATTGTGCGGTGTCTCCGGGACACGGTTTAAACCTGTAATTACAATTACGGCGTTTTCAGAAAAGGGTTATTTTAATCAGTTTTGCCTCATCAGCATGTCCACGCCCACCATGTACAATTATACAGCTTTAATCTGAAGGACAGCGGAGACAAAACCGCCCCCGTCCTACACACACACACGTGTGCAGGGACAAGCGTCTGAGTGTTAACACACGTCAGGACGTGTACACACCGAGTCAATATTTAGGGTGTAGACAGGAGAGGTCAGTGCAGTGGTGTTTGTACATCATCCGTCTCTCAGACACCAGCAAATTACCAAACACGTCGTTCTGCAGACGAGACGGAGGACAAACACACGTTTACTCCTCAGCCAATCAGTAACCTGTCTAACACCGAGCCAATCACTGTGTGCACTGAAAATCAGCCGTAACAAACCTGTGTGTGTGTGTGTGTGTGTGTGTGTGGGCTCGTTTCTATCCTGAAAATGTAATTCCCCCCATGGAAATGAAGCGATTGCATTTTTGTGTCTGTCTGTGTGTATCTTTGTGTGCGTGTCTGTGTTTTTGTGTGTGCCTTTTTGTGAGTGTGTGTGTGCATTTGTGGGTGTGAATCTGTGTGTATGTGCATCTGTGGTGTGTGTGTCTGTATGCGTCAGTGTGTTTTGTATTGTGTCTCTTTGTGGGTGTGAATCTGTGTGTCTATCTGTGGTGTGTGTTTATTTGTGTGTCAGTGTGTTTTCTATGTGTGTCTCTTTGTGGGTGTGAATCTGTGTGTGTATCTGTGGTGTGTGTGTATGTGTGTGTGTCTGTGTGCATTTATTTGTGTGTCAGTATGTTTTGTATTGTGTCTCTTTGTGGGTGTGAATCTGTGTGTGTATCTGTGGTGTGTGTGTATGTGTGTGTGACTGTGTGCGTTTATTTGTGTGTCAGTGTGTTTTGTATGTGTCTCTCTTTGTGGGTGTGAATTTGTGTGTCTATCTTTGGTGTGTGTGTGTCAGTGTGTTTTGTATGTGTCTCTCTTTGTGGGTGTGAATCTGTGTGTATCTGTGGTGTGTGTGTATGCGCGTGTGTCTGTGTGCGTTTATTTGTGTGTCAGTGTGTTTTGTATGTGTGTCTCTTTGTGGGTGTGTGACTCTATGCATATTTGTGTGCATTTTGTGTGTGTTTCTTTGTCAGTGTGTCTCTGTGTGTGTTTTATAGTGCGTGTCTGATATTTGTGTGGGTTAAGGGCCTTGCTCAGGGGCCAGCAGGGGCAGCTTGATGGTGCTGGGATTCCGGCTCACATCCTCCCGCCCGCTGAGCTAGCACCTTGTTTATTTATAAAAGCAACAAAGTTGTGTAGCGCTGCGTCCATGATGTTCACGCGAACAAAGCGTTCAGACGTCACCGTTCTCACCTCGGAGCTTTCACACATCCTGGACTGTTTGTAGTGCTGAAGAAATGGATGTGAGAAACTCACACAGCTCAGACAATTCACAGCAAAGCCATAAGCGCTGAATGTATTCGATCTCTTATATCTGTCGGGTTTAAGACTCTGATCATAATCGTGAAAACGTGTCTCTAATCGCTACGACAAGCAGAAATGTACTGAAAGCAGATGAAACGGGTGGAGCTTTCTGCAGCTCTACACCCGCACGGCGTCCCTGGATGACCTGGGATTATAATTACACCTCGGTTACGTCACCATCCTCATCAGGATCGGCTGCTTGAACACGACGTCGCTGTTCATGAACTTTACCATCGCCTTCATGTTTAAAGGGAATTCTGGAAGAGATCAGAAAAATTATCACAGATCGGCTGGGGCGGTCCTAAAGGCGGGGCCACAGGGGCCCTGGCCCTTGCTGAAATCTGATTGGCCCCTGTTCCATCAATCGTTGACAAGAGCAACCAAAGAATTGTTCACAACGATCACAGATGCAATTCCACCCCCAAACAATTGGCGGCACTCGAGCGTTGGAAAAAGGAATTGGGGGGGGGGGGGTTTGGGGCTCACACCTCCAGGGTTGGGGGTTCGATTCCCACCTCCACCTTGTGTGTGTGGAGTTTGCATGTTCTCCCCGTGCTTCGGGGGTTTCCTCCGGGTACTCCAGTTTCCTCCCCCCCCGGTCCAAAGACATGCATGGTAGGTTGATTGGCATCTCTGGAAAATTGTCTGTAGTGTGTGATTGCGTGAGTGAATGAGAGTGTGTGTGTCCTGCAATGGGTTGGCACTCCATCCAGGGTGTATCCTGCCTTGATGCCCGATGACGCCTGAGATGACGCCTGAGGCACAGGCTCCCTGTGACCTGAGGTAGTTCGGATAAGCGGTAGAAGATGAATGAATGAATGCACCGTACTAAATAAATTATTTTGTGTGCTTGAATGTACCTTGTACTTGGTCCCTGAATGTAACATGTGGCCCCTTAATGGCCCCTGTTACAGAAAAATCCTAGAACCGGCACTGCCGATCGGGTCACGATAAACCAGGAAGAATTAACCATCGCCAACGGTAACGAAGGGAAAGACAAAGAGAGAGAGGCCTGGCCAGTTCTGTGTGTGTGTGTGTGTGTGTGTGTGTGTGTGTGTGTTTGTTTTACTGGACAGCAGCAACACTTGAGAATCCTGTTCAATACAGAACGCACAAATCCGCTCCGTTTCCTCTTTCCTCTCGTTTGGTTAGTTTCATCATGGCTTCCTCGTGCGAGTGCTTACGCAGGAGCTAATGAGCCATTGATCCTTTTTGTCAGGCCTTTTGTTTTCATCAAGTGCTACAGCGCTCAGAAAGGCGGCGATAAATATCGGGGAAAAAAAAAAAAAAAAGGCTCATTGTGATGCAACTTCAAAGCAGCGCAAAGCAATTAGGTGCATTTTTTGTGTCTTTTTATTTATTTATATATTTATTTCTTTTTTACTTTGTGTGAAACTTTGTGCCAGAAAGAAAAACACTAGCTTCAAAGTGTTTTAACGTTCAAGAATCTTATTTTTCTCTTCTTAATTTATTCATACCCAAGCCCCACCCACCAGTAAGCTCCTCCCATCATACGACAGATACCGACATATTAAAAGGGATTTGAATTATTATGCATGTTTATAAAGAAAAAAAAATAATTTAAATATTTTAATGAGCTGCTGTTTATTACTGGTAATTATTTACAAGATACACATTTTTTTGACTGGTGGGTAGATGGACTGATAGATGGACCGACAGATGGACTGACAGACGGATGGATATATGGACAGACGGATGGACAGACAGATGGACAGATATATGGACAGACAGATGGACGGATAGATGGACAGACAGATGGACGGATAGATGGACAGACAGATGGACAGACAGATGGACAGATAGATGGACAGACAGATGGATGGATATATGGACAGACGGATGGATATATGGACAGACAGATGGACGGATATATGGACGGACAGATGGACAAACAGATGGACGGACAGATGGACAGACAGATGGATGGATAGATGGATGCAGAGACAGTGTTGATACATTTGACTGGATCCTGTAACTCGGACTCGTTTATTCATCCACGCTGGAAAGTCTCCTGATCTCTGAGTTCAGTGACAGTTTTATTTCTCCTCGTTCCTCTCGGCTCAAACACTCCACCTGTGTGTGTGAAGTTTCTGCACTGTGATGAGAGACACGTGTGTGTGTGTGTGTGTGTGGGTGTGTGTGTGTGTGTGTGTGATGATAATCTGTTTAGGCATTTCTGTTTGCACAATATTAAGTGTTCTTTAAACAGCGAACAGAACTTCAGTGAAAAGAGACTCAAACTTCTCATGATTCATGAGGCTCTGCTTATCCCCGTTCGCACTGCAACACACACACAGTTTATGTCCTGTATGTGCTTGTAGATGAACTCGTTTGGCCCAGACACAGATTCACTGTACACGAGAACAAATCTTCAGCTTGTCCGTTCTGTTTAGCCTCAGTGCAGCTTTTAAATCATCTGCATTCTCTGTTGAAGAGAATTAACACACTCTGGCATATGCACCCCCCCACCCCCACATCTCCCTTACACACACACACACACACAATTATGCTTTTGAACTTTTGTCCACTTAGCTCATATCAGACAAGGACACTAAAGAGAATTTATTATAGTTTATCTTTTATTTCTTTTTTATTTTTATATCGTTTACTTTAATACATTTTAATTTCACGTTTCATTTTTTATTTGTTTTTGTATTTTTTTTTTTTTTACATTTCTTAAAATGCATTTTTCATTTCTTTATTTTAATATAATCCTAATTACTAAAATTTATTTATTTATTTTTTAGATTTTTTTATTTTTTTTAATATATATTTTTAATATTTCATTTATTTCATTTTTTTAATGGTTATAAAAAAACATTTTTGCTATTTCTATTTTTTTTTTAGCATTTTATTGTATTTTATTTATTCATTTTATTGTATTTTATACCATTTTACTAAACATGGGTGTTGGGGGTGTTGGGGGGACGTTTGCCTCAGGATGCGAGCTGAGAGACGACATGCTGAACTCTTCGTATGAGACTTAATTAACACCCTGAACACTGCTGCTGCTCAGGAGATGGAGTTCCTAATCATATAAATAGCTCCACTCGAAATAATAAATAAATAAATAAAGACACTGAGACGAGGCCAAACGTTCTTGTAAGGTTCTGGATGAAGTAAACGTGCGAGTAAACGTGCGAGGAGTCAGAAACCAGTTGCCCAGATTTCTAACATTTCTCAGACGGCTTCTTTGCGTGACGTGACGTCTGTGTTGGTCTGCGATCTTTAACGACGCTCAAGTTAATGATGATTTAATGAGGTGAACATTAATCACTCCCACACACTCAGTGCCACATAGTGAAGATACAGAAGTCCAGCTGTGTAACACAACCACGTTAAAGCTGAGCATCTTAAACCAACATCATCCTCCTCAAGACCTTCATCATCATAATCATCAAGACCTTCATAATCACCAAATCATCATCATCCTCAAGACCTTCATCATCATAATCATCATCAAGACCTTCATCATCACCACCATCAAATCATCATCATCATCATCATCATCAGCCTCAAGACCTTCATTATTATTAGTATCAAGACCTTCATCATCATAATCATCATCAACACCTTCATCATCACCACCATCAAACCATCATCATCATCCTCAAGACCTTCCTCATCATCATCCTCAAGACCTTCATCATCATGACCATCATAATCATTAGGATTTTCACCATGTTCTATTTTCTCTCTCTTATGCATGCTCTCTCTCTCTCGCTCTCTCTTGTGCACATACTCTCTCTCTCTCTGTCTCTCTCTCTCTCACACACATACTTTCCATCCATCCATTTATCCTTAATTCTTTCCTTTCTTCCTTTGAGTTACTAGCTGAGTGGTGGTGTGTAGCTGAGTGTTACGGTGTGGGTGTGTGTAGCTGAATGTTGTTGTTGTGTGTGTGGCTTAATGTTGGTGTGTGTGCAGCTACTGTAAGTGGTGGTGGTGTGTGTGTGTAACTGAGTGTTTGTGTGTGTAGCTGAGTTTTGCTGTTAATGTGTGTAGCTGAGTGGTGGTGGTGGGGTGTGTGTGCGTGTAGCTGAGTGGTGGTGGTGTGTGTGTGTGGCTGAGTGGTGGTGAGTGTGTGTGGCGGAGTGTGTGTGTGTGTGTAGCTGATAGGTGTATGTGTGTAGCTGGTTGGTGGTGGTGTGTGTGGCTGAGTGGTGGTGGTGTGTGTGTGTGTAGCTGAGTGGTGGTGGTGGTGTGTGTGGCTGAGTGGTGGTGGTGGTGGTGGTGGTGGTGGTGGTGGGTGTGAGTCACAGCACAGGTTCGCAGCTTTGCGCTGTTTAGTGTGTGCGTAGAAACAATTCGTCCACACGCCGCTCAAAAAATAAATAAATAAATAAAAACTCCTGAGCGCAAGTCCACCCCTGGTCTAGTCAGGCTTTTTGTGTTAAATTATATTTCCTGTCCCTGCACAGGCTCTTTTATTGTACATGACAGCTTATGTCCCGATGACCGGTCTTTGCATTACGATTAAAAGCAGTATCGATAAAGTAAAAAATGTGATGTGCAGTCAAGTTCGATCGTATGCACTGTTTAAACGAGTGTTCTCAACTTCTCATTGATACTTTTGTGATTCGCAGAAAAAACTCAGCACCCCCCAACCTGAAACCTCTTCCCATCCCCCTGTCACAATCACATCATAATCAAAATGAATAATTAGGCTTAAAAACAAATGTATATGTAAGGAATCAAGTTTAACAATTACATGTAATATTGCTCCAAATATCATCAATAATGGTGTGTGCAATAGTATGTGTATATATTATATATATGTGTATATATATATATATATATATACACATATACACACACACACACCCCTACAGTTTTGATCTTAGGCTTTTCATTAAGTTATTTATTTCCACTATAACACTTGTGTCCCTGATATTATTGCATTTAATGAGGCCTCGTTGTATTTATTCTTACAATAGATTCCAGATGTGGTCAAGCTAAAATTTTTTGACTAAAACTAGACTAAAATTAAATTAAAAAATTAAAAAATAAAATTACCTTGAGTTTTCTTTTGACTAAAACTAGACTAAAACGACGACTTTTAGTCGACTAAAACTTGACTAACAAAAAAAGATATGTGAATGACTAAATATGACTAAAACTAACAAGGACATTTGGCACAAGACTAAGACTAAATTAAAAATAGGTGACAAAATTAACACTACTTCCCCCTGCCCTTTATTTTTAATTTCACCGTGCGTTAGAAGAAAAGTTTGCCGTTTATCTTATCGAAGATTCCTGTGACGCTAACAGAAGGCTTGTGAACCTTCAGAAACTCACAAACCTCCACACGCCTGTTCCTGATTCTCAAAAGATCATGTGTTATCTGATAAGCAGGCGAAAAATCCGACGCCTGCGTGATCACGTCTTACGACACGAACTCATGTTTCGTTTTTTCTTCGTCTGACAGAACTGGCTTTCCTTCAGCTATCTATCAATTAAAAAGAAAACAAAACAAAACCCAGACATGAAAGCTGATGTCCCATACGCTCAGGCTAGTCGCTTCCTCCCTCCGTCTTCTGCTAACGCCTTCGTTCATGTTAAAACATCTCTTCCTCATTCCCAAATTTACATTTCTCGTGTCAAACTGAGTAAATCTATGAGGAACAAGGAGCAACGATCGAGTCTCTGTGGCTCTCTGAGCTTCACATTTTGCCCTTATAAGCATCTAAACCCGATCGTATCACCACTTCGTCTTGTCCTGACTGCTCCATCTGACCAGCTCCATATATGTTCATATCCGTGCGATGCCGTGGCCACAGATTCAGCCTTGCTATGTTAATAAAGTGCATAGCTCATCTAGCTAAAGCTCGCCAAAGCCTTGTCACGTGATCACGACCTGGCTTTCGTACGGTGGGAAAGGCTGAGACGTATCCCATAATGCTTTGAGAGAGAATCTAAAGGATTCAGCAAGCCCTGCAGATGTGTTTGGATAACCAGGACCATCTCTTTCTCAGGTGTGTGTGTGTGTCGAAGGCTGTGCTAAACGGAAAATGTAAACGTGGAAAAAAACAAGCACCCATGAACACAAATGTACCACCTGGTTTTATGTTTTTGTTGCTCAGGAACCTAAAAACTCGTTAGCTATAGCATATTGTAATAAATAAGTATGATGCGCTAGTTAGTTAGCCACAGTGTTGTAATGTAACGGAGTATAAATACTTTGTTACTGTACTTAAGTAGAAATGTCACATATCTGTACTTTACTTCGCTATTTAAATTTATGTCAACTTTTACTCCACTACATTTCCTAGATAAAATGTCTACTTTTACTCCGCTATATTTCCACTAAGCGTCTTCGTTACTCGTTACTACAAAATAAAATCAGAAGAAATGTGTGCGACTGCAATAAGGGAGGTTTGGCGAATCACTGCTCCTAGATTTATTTATCTACAGTATAACGTTAATCGGCTGAAAGCCGCAAAGACGGCAACCAAAAGCAGTGAAATTTCACTATTCTTATTACCAGAGTTGTAGCACAAACAAAATATTAATGCAAACAATCCATTCAATACTAAATAATAATATTCATTGATTGGTGACTATTTATTAAATATTTATTTATTATAATATTTATTGATTGGTGGTCTTATTTATTGATTGGTGGTCTTGTGAATATTAGTTTATTAAATGACTGCATTCATTAGACACACTGTTTGTAGAGAATGCACACACACATGAACTGATCTGATTCAAGACTGGCATCATTACCTCATGCATAAAATTTTGGTGTCCACTTTTGCCATTTTAAATAATACCATAACTTTTGGCTTACTATGTAGTCATATAATATATAATATAAAACTCTTCTGGTTTTAAATTCTCACTGAGGGCTAAAAACCCCCTAAAGATGAGACCCTAGAACCGCCCCTGATCTTATGCCTACCGAAAATCACTGAAATTTTACTTTTTACTTTTGCTTCAAATACTTAAGTACATTAAATATCAGAAAATGACTTTTGACACTTAAGTACAGTAAATATCAGATACTTTAAGACTTTTACTTGAGTAATATTCTAAAAGGTAACTTTCACTTCTACCATAGTACGATACTTGTACTTTTACTCAAGTATTGCTTTCTATAGTAGTACTTTATACAACAACGCTGGTAAGCCAGCCGAATGAGATGCATTACTGTACATACAAAGATGTGCACATGCTAATAGTCACTGGATCGTTTGCTGGCAGCTTTTATTGGTGGTTCATCGTCCTAGGTGGGAAGGACTGCGTCATCACCTGTCAATCACAGAGACACTAGGCATTCACTGGCTCACGTACACAGGAGAGGGCGGATACAGAATTCCTCAGAGCGTATTCTAAAGAAAAAGCGCAAAACCTCTGATCAAACTAATCCAGTCTGAATAGGGTTTATTATGTTTATTATAAAGTAAGTTTTCGTTCGTTTTTCTTCTCTCATATCAGGTTTTCGTGGGTCATTTGGTATACTGACAAGCATGGTGAATGCTACATGTGTGTGTGTGTGTGTGTGTGTGTGTGTGTGTGTGTGTGTCTGTGTGCACGCGCGCAGTTTTGACTCCTTTTTCTCTCTCTATTTATCTCTCTATTTTTTTTACTCATCTTTCATGATTCTCCACACCTTTCATCAAACCTGCCTGAAAACGACACGACCTCATCGATTAATCATTCAATCATACACACTTGTCATGCTTTGGCTGTATCAATCCCTGCTCTTCAGCAGAACAGAAAGGAAATGATACACAGCTGAAATGAGTCTGTGTGTGTGTGTGTGTGCATGAAATGTTATAGAAATCGTGTGACTTAACCTGTGGAGAGCCAAGCAGCATTTGAGCCCATTGTGTGTGTGTGTGTGTGTGTGTGTGTGTGTGTGTGTGTGTGTGAGAGAGAGAGAGGGTGTGTGTGTGAGTGTGTCTGGACCTCATTCAATGAAAACGTGCTGAATTTGTGGATCCCAATTAGTAGTGAAAGCTTTTAATGGTTCCATGGACAGTTCTGGGGTTCTGTGTGAAAGTCCTCAGATGTCTCATTCCACATAGAACCTTTAAGGGTTCCCCAGCAATAGAAGCCTTTAACTTAAGGTGTAAAACTGCAGGGACGATATAGAGACAGTCAGTGTATCACCTACTGTAAATGAACATATACACCACTAACCAGTTATGTCAATAACAATGATTAGCTCATTAGAATTTGGGCTGGGATGTATTCGGTACCACGGGAACAGTCAGCTCTCAGTTCTCAGTTGGAAGAGGGACAAATGGGCGACGAAGTTTGGATCTGAGCAACTTTGGTAAATTGTGAACTCTAGCCGACTGGGTCAGAGCACCTCCAGAACTTTGGGTGTTGTGGGGTGTTTTTGGTACACAGCGGTTAAGCAGAACCAGCGACAGGGTCATGGACACCCAAGACTTATTGATGCTTATAAGAGTGCCGAGACTTGTCGTCATGTCCGATTCCACAGAAGAGCTACAGTACTGTAGCACAAATAGCTGAGGAAGCTTATATAATGAGCAGGTGAGCATCAAAACTGGACCATGAAGTGTTAGAAGAATTAGGTGTGGTCTGATGAATCATGTTCATGGCACCAGGAAAAGATGAGCTGGTGGAGGCACCATGTTATGCTCTTGGCCACCAGCTACTTTTCATAAGAATAAAGCAAGATCCACGCCTGATTTTACCAGTTTAATCAACTGATCTTGGTTTTCAATAGACTCGGGTTTGGCTTTTGCCGCTGCTCCCACCAGGCCTTTCCAGATAGCACTGGACACCCCTGATCTGGGAAACCTTCGGTCTTGTCTTTCATGTGGATGTTACTTTGAAATATCCCAAAACACCGCTGCAGACCAAGTTCACCTCTTCAAGGCAAATGTATCCTCTTACTGTGATACCACAGCGGTGTGGGGATATTTTGGGGCTCTGATCAGTGATTGGTCAGAAGGTGGGGCGTCAAAAAAAACGAGTGAAAGTGAAACGACGAGATCCTTATCCATCCATCTATCCATCCATCTTACATTTACAGCAATTGGCAGACACTCTTATCCAGAGTAACTTCATTTATTTATTTATTTATAATTTATACAGCTGAGCAATTGAAGGTTAAGGGTCTTGTTCAGGGGCCCAACAGTGGCAGCTTGGTAGACCTGGGACCAAACTCACAACCTTCCGATTGGTAGCCCAACACCTAAACCACTAGGGCTACCACATCTTCTGTAGCACGTATACTACACAGTGTAAATGATTCATTCTAATAAAAAGTTTTGCAGACTGTATAATCCCTAAAAATCCCGTTTTATTTTCTCCCTTTGCTCCGTTGTTGTTAGTCCGCTAGAAAAGAAGCTCCTCTGTGAACTTACACCTTCTCCGTCAGGTCATGGTGTGAAACCAAGGATAGAGAAGGAGAAATGGAAAATACTGTAGGTGACAGTATGTCCCCTGTGCAGTGAGCACATACAGTATAGCGAATAGGAACCGATATACGATTCGGCGTACGCTTGCGGTCGAACGATTTCTTTACCATCTGCTTCTTCTTTCCCCTGTCACCTTACTAATTAACCTCTCCACAGTGGCAGCTTGTAGTCATGATTAGCATCAGAAACCTCTCGTAGCACACACCGCACATGTACGACGCATGCCTTACACTTAACACTACACACACTAATCTTTAATTACAAAGGTTCAGCTGCCTGATGCAGGGGGGGGCACGGTGGCTTAGTGGTTAGCACGTTCGCCTCACACCTCCAGGGTTGGGGGTTCGATTCCCGCCTCCGCCTTGTGTGTGTGGAGTTTGCATGTTCTCCCCGTGCCTCGGGGGGGTTTCCTCCGGGTACTCCGGTTTCCTCCCCTGGTCCAAAGACATGCACGGTAGGTTGATTGGCATCTCTGGAAAATTGTCCGTAGTGTGTGATTGTGTGAGTGAATGAGAGTGTGTGTGTGCCCTGTGATGGGTTGGCACTCCGTCCAGGGTGTATCCTGCCTTGATGCCCGATGACGCCTGAGATAGGCACAGGCTCCCCGTGACCCGAGGTAGTTCGGATCAGCGGTAGATGATGAGTGAGTGAGTGAGCTGCCTGATGCGTCACTTTACCAAATAAATAATAAAAGCTTCATATTCTCAAACCTTTTTAATTATTTCTGAGCCGCTTTCATTAATCCCAACGAGGTACGATTCCCGAGTTACTCCGTAAATATTTTATAATTAAAAATAATCCGAGTCCAATACACACACGTATTAGATTATTAGAATTACAATTGTTTAATTAAGCATTATGACATGATCCAGCAAGTCCTTTAAACAAGCGATGCTTAGTTGCTGTCTGATTGCAGAAAGACCTTTACTGTACGTTCAGTCATCGTCTCACTCGCTACTGAGATTCATATCAATTATACAGGACGTCACTGTAGCGCAGCTCGGTTATCATCATGATTACTATATCACAGCTTTGTGGAATTTTGCAGTTCTGACCGGTGATGGGTCAGAAGGTGACGTGTCAAAAGCTTTTCTGGGAATGAAAGTGAAATGAGGAGAAAACACCCTGGTGTTCCTCATTCTATCCATTTCATCCATCCATCCATCTTCTGTAGCACTTATCCTCTTATCCTAAACAGTATAAATAGTGGCAAAAATCTCTTCTGGATAAGAATGTGGTATGAGAAGCGAACTCTAAGGTTTGTCCTCAGACTGACCATCCATCCATCTATCCATTCAACTATCTATCCATCCATTCAACCTTCTATACCAACTTCCATCCATCCATCTAGCTGTAAACGCATCCCTCATCCATCCATCCATTTAGCTGTAAACGCATCCATCCATTCATCCATCCATCTAGCTGTAAACGCATCCCTCATCCATCCATCCATCCATCTAGCTGTAAACGCATCCCTCATCCATCCATCTGTTTAGCTGTAAACGCATCCCTCATCCATCCATCCATCCATTTAGCTGTAA
The DNA here is from genome assembly GCF_030014155.1 of Tachysurus vachellii. Classification (NCBI taxonomy): domain Eukaryota; kingdom Metazoa; phylum Chordata; class Actinopteri; order Siluriformes; family Bagridae; genus Tachysurus; species Tachysurus vachellii. The sequence goes on along the minus strand of NC_083469.1, from coordinate 3,465,543 downwards.
ACGCATCCCTCATCCATCCATCTATCCATCCATCTGTTTAGCTGTAAACGCATCCCTCATCCATCCATCTATCCATCCATCTGTTTAGCTGTAAACGCATCCCTCATCCATCCATGCATCCATCCATCTATCCAGCTGTAAACACATCCATTCAGTCATGTAAATCACAGGTTTATATCAATGCTTTCATTTTAATATGCTGTAGTTTCTATAGCAACAGCTCACTCATGGAGTCTGATCGGACCGAAGACTAATTCTTGCTAAAATAAATGCGTGCTTTTTTCTAAGATAAAACATGTCATCGATGTGATGAAAGGAGTCTCCAGTATCAGTGCTTGCTCTGTAACAGTCAGGGATGAAGCGGTTACTGCGAATTGAATTGAGTTGCTTTAACTAATAAGAAGGATGTTTGTTCTGTGCTTTTTATCTTGACTGTTTATAACTTTCACACATGCATCACAATAATTATTGCTCTAAAGGAGTGAAAAACCTGATGTAACGTTCTTGACACACACTGACTTCTAGATGTGAAATTTTTTTTTCTTCTATTTAAACCTTTTCCGTAGTGCACGTAGTGTACCTACGATGGATAATGAAGGACAAAACAGTCATACAGGTAGATTTTATATTTTATGTATATCTATTATGCTTTATTATCTTACAGTTAAGCTATTTTCGAAAACAAACAACAAAAAACTACGGTTAGGGTTAGATTATCAAATAGGCCACGCCTACCTGATGACACAACACACACACACTTGGAGCATCTCAGAGAGCAGAAATGGGTTTGATATCAACATTTACTCTGAAAATACAGACAGCACATAACCGTTTTTGTTTTTCTGGAACATTTCACCACTAGTATTGTAGAGATAACAGAAATGTGATGAAAGTCCTGAGTGTCTACTTTCATATGAGCTTCATATTAACACCAATGTGGAGTGAGACATGATAAAGACATGCAAATGATCACAATAAAGCAGGAGGAAAGTCCAGTTTTTGGGCTCATATCCTTCTACTAACCAAAGCCAGGAAAGACTAAAACACCACACACTATATCTCTTCTGTCTATCAATCAATCAATCAAATTTTATTTATAGAGCACCTTACAACAGCCAAAAGGAGCACAAGGTGCTTTCCAGTGAAACAACAATAAAAAATAAAATCAATAAGAACACAATGAACATAAAATAGCAGTTGAAACAGGGTCTACATGTTAAAAGCTTGTATGAATAAATGAGTTCAACTGCGATTTAAAAACACTCAGCACAGTGATGGATCGTAAGTGTGCTGGAAGTGCGTTCCACAGCTTTGGTCCCTTGATGGCAAATGACCGGCCTCCAAACTTCTCATATTTGTATTTGGAAGTGACCAGAGAGGTATGTCCAGAGGAGAGATCTGGCTGGTTAGTAGTATTAATTCTGTGAGGTAGGCCGGGGCCAGACCATTGATGGCCTTAAACACAAAGAGAAGGACCTTATACTCCACCCTAAACCGCACCGGTGATGCGAGTGGAGGACAGGGGTGATGTGTGTGCGTTTGGAGGTGTTGGAGACAAGACGTGCTGCCGCGTTTTGTACCATTTGGATCCGATTGAGAAATGATTGGTTAAGTCCAGTGTACAGAGCATTACAGTAGTCAATCCTTCTAGTCTAAACACAAGCTACACTGTCTCATTTTGATTACAAACTTTATTGAAAGATTAAAACCGTTGAATGTTTGCGAAAGCGCAGAAGCTCGACCGCTCATCAGCACGAGCTCGCACGTTCACAAGGACCCGCTATAAATAAAAGATGATCCCTTGCCTTCGGCACGGTCTCGAATGATGGAGTATTAAAGGATTCACACTCGGTTGCTTTAATGTTTTGTTTTGTTTTTCCAAACTGCAGAAGGTGGAAGCGCACAGCCTTGCAACACGAGCCTTGACATGACACTGCGAGCGGTTAGGCACAAGAATCCTCTGTTCAAAGAAGCTCTGAGAGGAAAACCTAAATAAAATATGATCACCCTCTTCAGTAGTGTGGGTCCCCTGATTGTCTCCAGCAGTGGAGCTAAAAAACAGCCATCTTTTAAAGAGAACATATGTTCTAGGACTTTCTGTGCTCTGCTCATAACCAGGCTGAGAGTCACACCTCTACTGCACACTATAGAAGCAACTAAAGAGACATAATATGAAATAAAAGAGCTACAAAAGGAAATTGGAAACTGTTTTTTTTCATACATGTACATAGATGTGAGACCTTAAGGCCAAATCCTTTTCTCTAAAAAGATAAGATTCTTTAAAAATGCTGATGCTTCAACCCATGACCAGACCAATCATCATTGACCAATCACCACTCTAATCAATCACCACTTATAACCTGACCAATCACCACTTTGACCAATCACCACTCTAATAAATCACAACTTATAACCAGACCAATCACCATTGACCAATCACCACTCTAATCAATCACCACTTATAACCTGACCAATCACCACTTTGACCAATCACCACTCTGATCAATCATTAATCAATCCTGAACGATCACCACTTTAAATAATCACTACTCAAATCCTGAACAATCACCACTTTGACCAATCACAACTTATAACCTGACCCATCACCACTCTGATCAATCATTGATCAATCCTGAACAATCATAACTGTGACCAATCAACACTCAGACTGACCAATCACCACGTATAAACTGACAAATCACCGCTCTGACCCATCACTCACACCCATCACTTTGACCAATCACAACCTATAACCTGACAATAACAACTCATAACCTAACCACCACACTGACCAATCACCACACTGACCAATCACCACTCAAATCCTGACCAATCAGCACACTGACCAATCACCACACTGACCAATCACCACTCAAATCCTGACCAATCAGCACACTGACCAATCACCACTCAAATCCTGACCAATCAGCACACTGACCAATCAGCACACTGACCAATCACCACTCAAAATCCTGACCAATCACCACACAGATCCTGACCAATCACCACACAGATCCTGACCAATCACCACACAAATCCTGAAATGATCACTGAAAACAAAACACTTGTAAATAGAAATCTTAATGAATCAGTACTAAAATCATAGTGTTTTGTTCCCTCAGATGTTTAGAATCAATTATTCATTATAATCATTAATTATTAACTATATAGAGTATATATATAGAGTTTATATGTATTATTAGCACTATGACTGGCTCAGGCTGCAAACGTGTGTCACGTGACAGGATAAAAGCTGTAAGGACAAAATCGCAAAGCAGACGACCCACTAAAAGGTCTCGACTGTCAGCTTCAGCATGTTTGCCTTCGTAAGAGCATCAGCGGAAATATTTAATCAACACGTTGCTCGTGAAGTAAATGAGGAAATGGGAAAAAAAGAAGGCATGACTTTTTTCTGCCGTGTCCGGCGCTGCAGTTTGTACCAATCTGCTTGTATTATAGTCTTGCTGCAGGCTAAACTGAACTCGAGCGCTCTCTCTGCGCCGATCGCCCCGACGTCAGAATGAATTAGTAATGAAAGCGACGCTGCAGGCTCGGAGATACCACCATCCCACGATGGAGCACGTCCATCATCAGCTCTAGGAAATACGCCACAATATTCTCAACATGTTCAACCACTTCAAAGATGCTGGCTGTGTTAACGATTACAGGAGCTGACTTCAATCAAAGAAGTCAGTTTTATTAAACATTTCATCCTGCTTTAAGAAGCCGTGATCTCGGAGGTGAGGAGCTCGGGGGCTGTGAGCACGGTTTGATTGACAGGACGGACTGATAAACCTCCAGTCTGTCTGAATCCTGTTGAATCTTCCGAGCTTTCTCAGCTTCGGGTTGTGAACCGTTCTGGTTACTTTGCGCCGCCTTTTTATTTGTTTTATTCGGTTTATTTTTTTTTACAAATAATACGATAATAGAGTGCCACAGGAATGAGTTGGCATTTCAGCACAACCATCGACCTCCTGAAGTCAGTGAATTTTTTGAATGGGTTTTTGGTCGGTGTTAAAAACACGAGCTCAAGATATAATATTCTACAACGTAAAATCCATCAGTAAAATAACACTCGTCTGTAAACGGTGGTTCTCATGTGAGTACCGAGGACGTCTGGGACGTTAAACGTCATCACTCTGAACAGGAAACTCATCAGTTACGACAATCTGTACGCGTTTCCACTAATAAACACACACTTTTTATGCAGTCAGATTCATCCAGAAGTCATTTTTCACGATAAGGAAAATTGAACAGAAATAAACGAGTGTGAATTAATAATGAATCATTCCTAATTTACATTTAAACTACAAATATTTAATTTGGTTTGATTTGAGTAAAAAAAAAAATTATATATTATATATATAAATATAAGCTTAAAGAAGCAGCAGCTTCTTTAGATGTTCTATTGTTCTTAACATCAGTTAAAAGGAACATTTTGTATTTAAATTATTTAAATTTATGCGTTTTAACTTTCAAATGAATAAACAGCAAAGTCCCCATTTTTGCACAATTAATTAAGCATAATAAAAAAAAACACACGTGTGTGTGTGTGTGTGTGTGTGTGTGTGTGAGAGAGAGAGAGAGAGACATGACTGGTTTACAATATTAAAACATTGTTTTTGTTTAATTCTATATTTTTTCCAGCGTTTGTGTCAAGTTTGAACTAAATAGAAATCTACAATGAGCGTTATTTAGATTTTATATAGATATTATGGTTATTTAGAAAGATATCAGTTTCATAAAATGGACATGGATAGGTCATGGATAGGAAGACAAATTTCCATTTGTTTTAGAAAATAATAAAGTGTCCAGAACTGGTTTCTTAATCAGAAAAAGGCAAAACAAGCAATTCTACCATTTCAGATTTAAGGAGAATACAAAAGGATTTTTTTTGTTCTCTGGGAACTCCGTGACATTCGGATGAGCTTGGTGATTATTTAAAGATGACCACAGATTGTGTCAGATTTGTTCCCGAGACGTGGCGTCTGATGTCACAACACGCATTCAGCCAAAGTCCACTTCTATTCATGTGTGGAACATAAGTACAGCTCTCAGAGAAAGTCGAAACAGATGTGTCTCACTGGGATGAGATTCAAAGAAGAAATTTTTTCACACACAAAAAAAAAATAAATAAATAAAAAGGCACACAAATCTCTTCAAACAAAAAAAATAAAGCCACACCATCAAGCATTTTTGGACACAATATTCACAAAAACATCTTGGAATTTCTGGAGGGACTGATAATACCACCTGCAAGAGTTCAAATCACCTGCGAGAGTTCACAAAAGCTGTGAGCATTCAAAACACCTGCGAGAGATCACAAAAGATGTGAGCATTCAAAACACCTGCGAGAGTTCACAAAAGCTGTGAGCATTCAAAAGACCTGCGAGAGATCAAAACACCTGCGAGAGTTCACAAAAGCTGTGAGCATTCAAAAGACCTGCGAGAGATCAAAACACCTGCGAGAGTTCACAAAAGCTGTGAGCATTCAAAACACCTGCGAGAGATCAGAACACCTGCGAGAGATCAAAACACCTGCGAGAGATCAAAACACCTGCGAGAGATCAAAACACCTGCGAGAGATCAAAACACCTGCGAGAGATCACAAAAGCTGTGAGCATTCAAAACACCTGCGAGAGATCAGAACACCTGCGAGAGATCAGAACACCTGCGAGAGATCAGAACACCTGCGAGAGATCAGAACACCTGCGAGAGATCAGAACACCTGCGAGAGATCAGAACACCTGCGAGAGATCAGAACACCTGCGAGAGATCAGAACACCTGCGAGAGATCAAAACTAGGGATGTACCGATACCACTTTTTCTCTTCCGATCCGATACCGCCGTTTTCCGGTATCGTCCGATACCGATCCGATATCTGGGTTCTTTTCTACCTTTAAAACTAAAGAATGTAAACAACTCGCTTAGTTATTAAGATTTATTTGTTTCTGGCAAAGAAATACAAAAATGCCCTTATTACTGGATGATAAATGAAAAAAGTATTAATGCAGTAAACAGCAATTTAAAATTTAAATGCAATTTAATATATAAGTGTATTTTTCTTATAAGTTTAAGCCACAGTCTGTGATGTTTGCTGTTCATTAATAAACCACCACGTGCATGGGCGTCGGAAGTAAATAAAAAGTGGGCGTGTCCTGTCCCACACACATATAATGGTTCCGACGCCCATGGATTTCAGGAAGCAGGAGCGTGGTCAATGCTGTAGGTAAAACCTGGAATGGAGTTTAATTTATTAGGGCATTCCTCAAGCAGAATGGATTCGACAGGCGACGCTCTGAAAAGTAATAAAAAAAAGATATTATGCGCTGAATAGAGACGGTAAAAGTGGGTGGGTCCAATATTATTGGTCATAAAAAGTGGGTGGGTCCTGTCCCACCCACATATAACGGTTCCGACGCCCATGACCACGGGTATCAGATTAGGATCGGTCACGCACCACCGATACCCGATCCACTCAAAATGCTTGGGTCAGCACCGATACCGATCCAAAATATCGGATCGTTACGTCCCTAATCAGAACACCTGCGATTCCTATGCTGACTGGATCATTTCTATATAATTAGGGCGAATCAATCGCACCATTGGTGTATTTTTGTGGATCTCCTACACGAGGCAAACATGATACTGTGTAAAGAGCCAGACAGACACAAAGATGGAGGGAGAAAGTGAGAGGGAGAGAGAGAGAGAGAGAGAGAGAGAGAGAGAGTAAGAGTGTATTATATTAGGATAAGCTTTATCTCAGGATTGTTTAATGAATGATAATTCAGACAGATGATGAGGTGGATTATGTCAGTCAGATCAGCGTCTCCTCTCTGCTCTCTGACACGTTCAAACCACAATTAAACAATTATGCCGCCAGCCAGGAAACGTGTGAAAAAGAACTGCAGGAAGGATAGAATTAGCTAAGGTCAATGAAACTTCTTATTCGGAGACATGCGAGCCAAACCGGACGACGACGGCGAGACGATTTATGTTCAGCAGGTACACCAAAGTGCGATGTGTTTACGCCCACGCTGTCGGATTCCTGAGAATTGCCTCGTTAAAAGGTCGGGAAGGAAATAATTAAGTGCGCTGATTAGCCGAGTCGTTTCCGTCCTCGCCTCGGTCGCAGCGATCGGCCGTGCCATTCAAACACAATCAACTGGGTGCAAGTGTTCGATCTGCCAGAGGAGACGAAGACATAAATCAATCAGAGAACAGGAAGCATCACAATTCAAAGTTGGTGAGGAAACGTTTTTATCTTAATGGGCGTGGTGTCTTTCAGCTTGGCTCCGCCCCTTGTACATAACGGCTCACTCGTGAGGATGAACATGATGTAGATTGTAAGTTATAGCCTTCACCACTCACATCTCAGTGACGTGTCAGACAGCGTTCCCATCATCACCATCATCACAACACAGACTAAGGGGAAACCTCTGGAAGCACGGCGTCTGTCGCTCCTGTAAAGTTCCTGAGACGTGTAGAATAGATGCCAGGGCTCAGTGCAGCTGTTCTGTTTCCTGCACACTGATTACACTCTCACACTGTGGATGGCTGAGACTCGAGCAGCTGTCACACAAGCAGCGCCTGACAATATGCTGAGCTGACAACGTGTTGCTTCTTCAGTTCATTTCTTTCCTGCTCTTCGTCTCTCTTTATATTTCCTCTGGCTGAACTGATCCGTGATGTCTGAGTGCAGGCGCACGGTCGCTGAAATACACTCGGACAAATACAAGAAAGGATGATTCGTCTGGTTAAGGATTCGTATAGAAAACTGCTTTAGTAGTTTAGTAGAGGGGCGGGGCTTGTAGCTTGGAATGTTTCAGAAGTGTAATGTAGTAGTGAGGTTATGAAGCAGGTCTTTACCTCAAGGGTTATGAATCAGAGTCAGTTTCCAGTGTTAACTCCACACGGCGGTGTTGAACGTGTACAGTGTGAAACCACGCGCTGTTAGAATGTTAGGGCTGGTCGCTTAGCAACAGAAACCCAATCAGAACCTGAACGGTGCCTCTGTGCCTCGTATCAGGTGAAAACCAGGACATAGAGACACTTAACACAAAACGACTCTGTAGATAGAGTCAGGAGACAAAATGCTGAACATCACAGAAGTGTGCGGTGTAGAGAGGGGGAAATACGTCACGCTGAAACATTAGAGGAAGTCGGATACGGACGAAGGAACGTCTGGTGGACTACAGGACAAAGTTAAACAGAGCAAAAAAGATGAGAAAGCTGTGAAAGATAACAGAAGCTGCTCGGGTGCAGAAGCACAGAGACGAACTTTTTTCCTCACTGACGTGAAAGCGTGAGACGAGACGTTATTTAAAGCGGTCGCACGCCGGATTTATCCAATCAGAGTTGTTGATGCGTGAATATGCAAATGAGAAGAAGGTTACAGCAGGGTTTAGGAATGTACAGTGTGACACAAGGGCAGATTCTGAAGAGCCAGGATTCAGTGTTAACCCCGGGGGGGCAGTAGGAGCGGTGTGATACCTCTGACTATATAAACACAACAAATGAATGGGAATAATTTACCTGTGAATTGTACGAGATTTCTCGTCACCTGCTTGTCAGACCTGTGTAACACACTATGCCGTGTCTACACACGTGAGCGACGCAGCGACCGTGGAACGGTCTGAACTGCTTATATAGCAAGAGAAGTGAAGCAAAGCTGGTGATGCGTCTCTGGAGTTCATCCAATCAGGCTCTCTCCATCAAAACACCAAGGACGTAAAGGGACACGAACGCTGACTTGCTGGCCTCCAGCCAAATCCTGTATTATCATTGAAGAGGATATACTCACACACCAAAGCAGAACACACACACATACACACTCCTATATTCCGGTACAGCACTAAAATGTATTCAGTTAATACAGATTCTTTAAAAATACATTATGCGAAAGCGAACTTTTTATCCGTTTGAAATCCGTGTCACACACACAAACACACACACACACACACACAAACGTCTTAGAGGCATCCTCCAAAGGTCCTGCTTCTTATCGTTTGTGTGCGTTACTGCATTATTCATAAATGTCTAGGAAACACGTCTCAGGAGATGTTGACACTGAAAGTCATGCCTATATAATCTTCAGAGATTGTTTCCATAAACCGTTCTCCAACCTCTCCTCCATGTTTATCAATATTCATTAGCTGACTAATAGCTTCCTCGGCTAATGGAGAAGCTTTTTGCCTGTCAGTACAAGAAGACACGTTTTTTTTTCTCTTGCTCTTTCTAAATGTCTTGTGTAATGTTTGTGGGGGTTTTTTTTTTCAATTCAATTTCGAATCAATTTATTTGCGTAGCGCTTTTAACAATTCAGTGTTTTAAAGCAGTATAAAAACCGAATAAATAAAAAAAAACTAAGGTTCAAATTAAGTTAGTATTTATCTCTAACATTTATCCCTAATGATTAAGCCTGAGGTTATAATGGTGAGGAAAAAACTCGCTGAGATGATATGAGGAAGAAACCTTGAGAGGAACCAGACTCAGAAGTGAACCTCATCCTCATTTAGTGACACTGGACAGTAAATAATGTCAATGTAAATAATGTCAATGTAAATAATGTCCTTTCCACAACGTTTTGTATTCATTCATTCATTTTCTACCGCTTATCCGAACTACCTCGGGTCACAGGGAGCCTGTGCCTATCTCAGGCGTCATCGGGCATCAAGGCAGGATACACCCTGGACGGAGTGCCAACCCATCGCAGGGCACACACACACTCTCATTCACTCACGCAATCACACACTACGGACAATTTTTCCAGAGATGCCAATCAACCTACCATGCATGTCTTTGGACCGGGGGATTAAACCGGAGTACCCGGAGGGGAGGAAACCCCCCGAGGCACGGGGAGAACATGCAAACTCCACACACAAACAAGGCGGAGGCGGGAATCGAACCCCGACCCTGGAGGTGTGAGACGAACGTGCTAACCACTAAGCCACCGTGCCCCCCACAACGGTTTGTAGTCCAGTGCAATTGTGCGACCGAGAGCTCCTGAGGAACCAACAGATCAGCACAATTTCTGAGTTCAGTACAAACACTAATTCCTTCCTGCTGAAGTCTTCAAATGATCGCTGATGAAGACCTGAGCACAAAGCTGACGCAACAGTGGTTCAAAAGAAGGCGTGATGGTCTCCATGCAGCTCCATCCACAACAATCACAGGAGTCACTGGCTGTCCATGCAGATCAATCCCCAGCAGAGACTCCAACCAGGTGTAGGACGTTAGGATTGATAAAGTAGGTCCTGAAGAAGGGGGTGCACTCATTTCCAGGGCTTTCAGAACAGCGAAACGTATTGTGTCATTGGGTAGGCGTGGCCTATTTGACAATCTAACCCTAACCGTAGTTTTTGGTTGTTTATTTGTTTTCTAAAATAAATCAACCTCTATGACTTTTGTCCTTAGTAGTATGCTGGGTTTTTTTTGAAAGAGGGCGTTTTTCCAAGACCTCTGGAAACACGCCCACTTTACGTCGTGGTAACGAAACCCCTGGAATTTAGTGAATGCCCCTGAAGAAGAGAAGACCATTTTAATCAGGTAAATACACAATACTGTAAGTACATGGACGCCCATCCTAATTATTGCCACGTCTAGTGCTAACAGGAGCATAAGGTCAAACCTCTAGCCATTCGATTTCAATATGATGATATGATTATGATATGACATGGAAGCATCTAGAAGCATCTAGGAGCAAGAAGATCAGCCACAAAGTGGAAGACCACACAAACGGAGTGCTAAATGCAAGTGAGAAGGTAGAGAGTTATCCTCAGCTGCATCACTCAGTACAGTGTTACAAACTGCCAGTGGAACAACATCAGCACAAGGATCGAGTGTCAGAGCTTCACGAGGTGGGTTTCCATGGCCGAGCAGCTGCAGACAAGCCTACGCGCAGTGCCAAGTGTTGGCTGGACTGGTGGAAAGCACCGCCGCTGGACTCCGGAGTAGTGGAAATGTCATCTCTGGAGCAATGAATCACGCTGACAAGCTGATGGATGAATCTGGGTTTGATGGATGCCTGGAAAATGCAGCTACCAGAACACACAGTGCTCACAGTAAAGTATGCTGGAGGAGGGTGTAAAGGTGGAGCAGGAGCTGTTTTTCAGGGTTTGGAAATCTGTTTGTACAGCATAAGATATTTTAAGACAATTTGATGCTTACAACTTCGTGGCGAAAGTGGAGAAAGTCGTTTCCTGTTGCAGCATGACAGTTTCCTGTATACCCATCAAGCTCTATAAAGATGTGGCATGCATGTGAAATTACATACTGTGACAGTACTTACTGAATATGATTCAGTACACACAGCATTCGATTCTGTAACTAATGCATTTGATTCAGTACACACAGCATTCGATTCTGTAACTAATGCATTTGATTCAGTACACACAGCATTCGATTCTGTAACTAATGCATTTGATTCAGTACACACAGCATTCGATTCTGTAACTAATGCATTTGATTCAGTACACACAGCATTCGATTCTGTTACTAATGCATTTGATTCAGTACACACAGCATTCGATTCTGTAACTAATGCATTTGATTCAGTACACACAGCATTCGAATCTGTAACTAGCATTTGATTCAGTACATACAGCATTCGAATCTGTAACTAATGCATTTGATTCAGTACACACAGCATTCAAATCTGTAACTAATGCATTTGATTCAGTACATACAGCATTCGAATCTGTAACTAATGCATTTGATTCAGTACACACAGCATTCGATTCTGTAACTAATGCATTTGATTCAGTACACACAGCATTCGATTCTGTTACTAATGCATTTGATTCAGTACACACAGCATTCGATTCTGTAACTAATGCATTTGATTCAGTACACACAGCATTCGATTCTGTAACTAATGCATTTGATTCAGTACACACAGCATTCGATTCTGTAACTAATGCATTTGATTCAGTACACACAGCATTCGATTCTGTAACTAATGCATTTGATTCAGTGCCTACTTCAGTCAATTCAGTCACTGCTCTATTCGATTCAGTGCCTATTGTGATGGAGATTTTTACATGGAGAAGTTGTTTGTGAAGTTCTGACCTGCTGTGTACGTGACTAAAAGTTTACTAAAATATCAGAGCGGTCAGAACGACCAGATGGCAAGACTCGAGGCTAAGAATCAGCCGAGGCAGACTCGGGGAAGGTCATCTTGTTCAGGCCATGGTGAAGAATTGTAATGTAGACGATGATTGACAATGTTTTCTTTGGTTTGGTGTTTAAGGATGATTATAAATACTTACACTACATACAAGGTAACGAATGATCAGGATCCTTTTTCTCTCATGTTTCCTAAGGAGCTTTAAGCCCTGTTACACAGCAGCACAAAACCTTTTTACTCTTGCCCGTGCCGACCAGTGTGCTTTTTATCAAAAACTACCAGCAACATTTGATTCAGTACAAAATATAATAAATTCAGTACAAACTACCTTCTATTCAATAACTACTCTATTCAATTCAGTACCTGCTACATTCAATACAGTACAAACTACATTCGATTCAATGCCTACTCTATTCGATTCAGTACCTAGCATATTCGATTCAGTATCACATCCTTTTGATTCAGTACTACCGCCATTCGATTCGGTACCTAGCACACTTGATACAGCACCTACTAAATTCCATTCACGATCACCTTAATTCGATTCAGAAGCACCTCCATTTGATTCACCACCTACAATACATTCGATTCACTTCAAATCAGCAAAAACAACTTTTTTGTACAGATTATTAAAAAGAGAAGACAACATGAATTATGCTAAACCACACACACTGTGCTAAAAGGTAGGAAAGAAATGTGTTATCGTGCAGCCAATCACACGCAGTTCTTCAAACGTATATCGTGCATCACAATTGTTTTTTAATCAGAGATTTATTTAAATAAAAATATATTTATAAAAATATTCAACTCAGATTTATAACGGCGGTCTATTTTGGGTCACTACGGATCTGTTCTCAGTGCTGCACAAACTCCTTATAGTCAAAAAAAGAAAAGAAAAGAAAAAAGCAAGAATCAATTTTCACAACACAGAGCCTTTAATAAACCTTCCGTCGTATTTCTTTTTATAAGTGATGACGCCTGAGCTGGAGTGAAAACAGAGCTCCGACTGTTGATGTTCTGATATAAAGCTTCGCTAGTCTCTAATTTACAAATCAAACCTGCCTTGATGGTACCTAATGAGTGTGACTGACAGAAAAAGAGAGCTCTGTGTGTGTGTGTGTGTGTGTGTGGGGAAAGAGAACGAAATGTTAGCTCTGTGACTGATTTCTCATTTCCTCTCTGCGGCTCCAAAGATTTGAATCAGTTGTAAGTGAAAAATACAGAGTAACTTAATGGGTAACTATTTACTAAAAAAAATAAATAAATAAATAAATTTAATATTAACACACTGTTTGCTTGAGTTTTTTTCTCCACACCATCATGCACCGTATTTAACAATGCAGCGTTACCTGCTGTCATCTCATCATGACCAGAACCTCATGCTTACTCGGCGTGTTAAAGGCAAGGAATAGATCACTGGTGGTCGTGCCGTTAATAATCCTGAGCGGTGGTGCGATGACGCACGTGATGACGTTACCGTCACGGTCTGAAGATTAGTCAGGTAACGGGGCAGTGGTGGTTTAAATGGTTAATGCTCTGGGTTGTTGATCGTAAGGGCCGCGTTCGAGCCGCAGTACCCCCAAGCTGCCACTGTTGGTCCCCGAGCAAGGCACTTAACCCTCCCTGCTCCAGGGGTGCAATAATGTAATGTATGGCAATAATAATAAAGGCTTCTATTCAGTACGTACTGCATTCGATTCGTGAATCAATTCAAAGAGATTTGATTCATGTTTGCTGCTACTGTAGAGCAAGAGTCGCCTCTGAGGGAGGGGCACTGTTCTGGAGCGAGAGGGCATTTAATCAATCACGATCTTATGCCAATATATAAACCATTGCACTTATTTATTGTTTATTATTACACCTTTTTTTTTTTTCCCCCCAGACGTCATGTTGCACGAGCGTCCAAAACGCGAAAGCCCAGTTTTAGCCTACATTAACTTTCTCTCTCGTAATTAAAGGCTTGGCGTCTCTGTAGTTCCCAGCACAGAGATTAGATTACACCTTCCTCCATTTCTAAAGATTTATGTTTGGACCTGAAGTCCAGTAAGTTGCAGAAGTGCTATTAAATTAATTAAGCAAGCAGGAAATATTACGGCGTGCATCTGTACATTTCTGATAACATGTATATTATCCTGGCAAAAAAAAAAAATGATGAGTTTTTCTTTCCTATTTTTTAGGGAAATTCAATGAAAACACACTCATTTTCTACCGCTTATCCGAACTACCTCGGGTCACGGGGAGCCTGTGCCTATCTCAGGCATCATCGGGCATCAAGGCAGGATACACCCTGGACGGAGTGCCAACCCATCTCAGGGCACACACACACACTCTCATTCACTCACACAATCACACACTACGGACAATTTTCCAGAGATGCCAATCAACCTACCATGCATGTCTTTGGACCGGGGGAGGAAACCGGAGTACCCGGAGGAAACCCCCGAGGCACGGGGAGAACATGCAAACTCCACACACACAAGGCAGAGGCGGGAATCGAACCCCCAACCCTGGAGTGGGAGGCAAACATGCTAACTACTAAGAACCATGAACCATGATGATCATCATCATCATGACACTGGTGGTATTTTCACACTTTGTTTAGTTTTTTTTTTAGTACATTAAGCAGTCACTGGTCAAACAGGGACACTGTGCTCCGTAAAGCTGAAGGAGAAGAGCTGAAGGAGAAGAGCTTAAGAGACATAGCGGATTGTCTTTTTTTTTTTTGGCATTAGAGATATATGCAGGCGAGAACGTGGTCTCTGGGTGTTTTGGTGGCCGGTCATGAGCTCTGGGCTTCGGATGAGAAATCGTGTTTACATTTCTGCTGGTGAAGGATCTTTTTTTTAAGAGCTTTGTTTGGACAAAAATGGAATTGTTTCTCTGAACTGATGAAATAACAGTGATTCAAAGTCGACACACTACGAGATGTGATATTCCATAAGATGAGAGATGAGATAAGAGGAGATATCAGGTACGATATGAGACACGAGATATATCGTGAGATATGAGATAGCGATTAAATGAGATAAGAGCTTGGATAAAACGAGATTCAACGGGTGAGATTATGGGATTGGATAAAATAAGATGGATGATACGAGATGATATATGATTAGGTATAAAATGAGATAAGATATGGGTTGAGATGAGAGGTGAAATTTGAGATATGAGATAAGATGAGATAAAGAGATACTGGATGAGATGAGATTAGATGAACTAGGAGATTGGATGGGATTAGATATAAAATGAGATAAGATATGGTTGAGATGAGGGGTGAGATTTGAGATAAGATGAGATAAAGAGATACTGGATGAGATGAGATTAGATGAACTAGGAGATTGGATGGGATTAGATATAAAATGAGATAAGATATGGGTTGAGATGAGAGCTGAGATTTGAGATATGAGATGAGATGAGATTAGATGAACTAGGAGATTGGATGGGATTAGATATAAAATGAGATAAGATATGGGTTGAGATAAGGGGTGAGATTTGAGATAAGATGAGATAAAGAGGTACTGGATGAGATGAGATCAGATGAACTAGGAGATTGGATGGGATTAGATATAAAATGAGGTATCAGTTGAGAGGAGATGAGATTAGATGAGATTAGAGAATCCAGTCACCACCATATTTATGTGTTTTTAAACAGTCGATTAATGCCCTTACTTTATTGTTTACATTTTTGATCGTTAATTACGGCGTGACTATTTCCGACCGCGGCACGGCTACCTGTCGAGAACACACAGAGCCGAGAGAAACCGCCGTGGAAATGTTCAGCTGTGGTACACGAGATTTATGATGTGCTCAGAGTAATAAAACACTCTGGCATATAAAACATCCGAGGAATGTCATTTCACCACTGAGGAGTCACACAAACAAAATGGCTGATCCCTAAATAGTGCACTATATAGTGAATAGGGAACATGTTCATACCCACAGCAGGAGACCAGAGGAGGGAGAGAAAGGGAAAACAGAGGGAGAGCAAGACAGGAAGAAAAGGGAGAGAAGAAAGAGAGAGAGAGAGAGAGAGAGAGAGAGAGAGAGAGAGAGAGAGAGAGAGAGAGAGAGATATCAGGGACAATTGTTTCCATTTCTAGCACAGAGTTATTTTATTCTTTTATTCTCTCACTGTCTGTTTCTCACACTGTCTTTCTCACGCACCATCTGTCTCTCTGTCTATTACTTATTCTCTCTCTCTCTTTTTGTATTTCTATCTTATGGACTTACTTGCCTGTTTCTCTCTGTGTCTCTCTCTCTGTCCCTCACACCCTGTCTTTCTCCCTCACTGTCTTTCTGTCTGTCCCTCACACCCTGTCTTTCTCCCTCACCGTCTGTCTGTCTGTTCCTCACACCTGTCTTTCTCCCTCACTGTCTGTCTGTCTGTTCCTCACACCTGTCTTTCTCCCTCACCGTCTGTCTGTTCCTCACACCTGTCTTTCTCCCTCACCGTCTGTCTGTCTGTTCCTCACACCTGTCTTTCTCCCTCACTGTCTGTCTGTCTGTTCCTCACACCTGTCTTTCTCCCTCACTGTCTGTCTGTCTGTTCCTCACACCTGTCTTTCTCCCTCACCGTCTGTCTGTCTGTTCCTCACACCCTGTCTTTCTCCCTCACCGTCTGTCTGTCTGTTCCTCACACCCTGTCTTTCTCCCTCACCGTCTGTCTGTCTGTTCCTCACACCTGTCTTTCTCCCTCACCGTCTGTCTGTCTGTTCCTCACACCTGTCTTTCTCCCTCACCGTCTGTCTGTCTGTTCCTCACACCCTGTCTTTCTCCCTCACTGTCTGTCTGTCTGTTCCTCACACCCTGTCTTTCTCCCTCACCGTCTGTCTGTCTGTTCCTCACATCCTGTCTTTCTCCCTAACACAGGGTTCCCACTCTTTTTCAGAGATCATTTTCCAGGACATTTCAAATTTAGCAAAAAAAGTCAAGGCTCACAGATTCACGGCCTAAAGTAATATGTTCTTCTCTCCAGAAGTCTTAAAAACAACGTACACTTTGACTATTACTTAACTATACTTTTAAAGACAATTTGTCATGTGAATGAAATTAACATTTATAAAATAAAAAGGCCGCACATATTAATACCCTTTCCTTTCTCAGACCAATGCCGTCATGCATGCTTTAGTTTGCTGTACATTCCCCTTGCACATGATAGTCAGATTAACAAGGTTGATATAACCTGCTTACCCGTCACCATTTGCTGAAAACATTCGAGCACTTAAACCATTCCTAGCAGCTGAAACCTCCAACACAAGACAGCGTCATCCGTCACAGCGAGATTAAACAGCATAACAACAAACCCGTCAAAACTCAGCGTCCCTGAACAGAGCGCTTTCTGTTACTAATCGTTTCGACCAGTTGTAAACTGTTCTTTAAACGATCAAGAACATTTAAAAATAATAATTTTCCAGGACAACAAGATTTTTTCCAGGACAATTTATGTTTTCTCTCATTTTCCATGTGTTTTCCAGGACTGGAACATTGGTCATTAATTTTGCTAACTCAAAATTACCCTGCTAACTCACTGTCTGTCTGTTCCTCACACCCTGTCTTTCTCCCTCACTGTCTGTCTGTTCCTCACACCCTGTCTTTCTCCCTCACTGTCTGTCTGTTCCTCACACCCTGTCTTTCTCCCTCACTGTCTGTTCCTCACACCCTGTCTTTCTCCCTCACTGTCTGTTCCTCACACCCTGTCTTTCTCCCTCACTGTCTCTGTCTGTCTGTTCCTCACACCCTGTCTTTCTCCCTCACTGTCTGTCTGTTCCTCACACCCTGTCTTTCTCCCTCACTGTCTCTGTCTGTCTGTTCCTCACACCCTGTCTTTCTCCCTCACACCCTGTCTTTCTCCCTCACTGTCTTTCTGTCTGTCTGTTCCTCACACCCTGTCTTTCTCCCTCACTGTCTCTGTCTGTCTGTTCCTCACACCCTGTCTTTCTCCCTCACTGTCTCTGTCTGTCTGTTCCTCACACCCTGTCTTTCTCCCTCAAACCCTGTCTTTCTCCCTCACTGTCTTTCTGTTCCTCACACCCTGTCTTTCTCCCTCACTGTCTTTCTGTCTGTTCCTCACACCCTGTCTTTCTCTTGCACTATTTGTCTGACTCTTCCTCACTCCTTTTCTTTCTCACCATCTGCCTGAGGATCCAAGCTGATAAGTCATCATCTATCACCAGGTGTCTCGTTCTCTTTTATCACCCAGTGTGTGTGTGTGTGTGTCAGTCATACACTCATTGGTTTAAACAGACCACACACACCACCAAGATCAAACCGGTCCAATAGACACAGACAAAATAGAAGAAAACAGCTTTAACATTATAACCCGTATATCTATATGTTTAATTTTTATTTGTTATTAACATCAAAGCTAATAAGATTTCAGTAATGATTAAAAACCATTTATTGTATTATATTTTACCTTTTTAACTTTACATAAAACAAATAGTATTTTAAACATGTTTTGGGCAAAACTTTGTATAAATGTCTAGTTTTGTGGCTTGATTTTTATGTTTTTAAATCCTTAAAGTCTCATTCACGCTCAGGTGCATCGTGGTGCTGCGGGCGGGCGCATCTACATGGCAACATCATGTCACGCCAATCAGAAAACGCACGCGCTTTTAACTTTGTTTTGTTATTATTATTATTATTATTATTATTATTATTATTATTAGACAGGACTTTACTGTGGCGCGCGATGCCTCTATACAATCAATATATCGTTTCTATATAAAGTTTCAAAACGTTAACATTAAATTAAAAACAAAAATCTTCGTTCATCTCAGTAATAGTTCTGCTTTAATGTTCAGTATCATGACTTACCTTTATACTGACAGCAGTGCAGCAGAGAGAAAGAGACGAGACACAGTCACGATTACCACACACACACACACACACACACACACACTCTTTTTCTTTCTCTCTCTCTCTCTCTCTCTCTCTCTCTCTCACACACACACTCACTCTCACTCACTCTCACACACACTCTCACTCACTCTCACACACACACTCACTCTCACTCACTCTCACACACACTCTCACTCACTCTCACACACACTCTCACTCACTCTCACACACTCACTCACTCTCACACACTCACTCACTCTCACTCACTCACTCTCACACACTCACTCACTCACTCTCACACACTCACTCACTCACTCTCACACACTCACTCACTCACTCTCACACACTCACTCTCACACACTCACTCTCACACACTCACTCACTCACTCTCACACACTCACTCACTCACTCTCACACACTCACTCACTCACTCTCACACACTCACACTCTCTCACACACACACACACACACACACACACACTCACTCTCACTCTTACACACACTCACTCTCACACACACACTCACACACACTCACTCACACACACACACTCACTCACACACACACACACACTCACTCACTCTCTCTCACACACACACAAACTCACTCTCACACACTCTCACCCCACTCACACACACACTCTCACTCACTCACACTCTCTGACACTCTCTGACACTCACGCGCACACACACACTCTCTGACACTCACACACACACACACTCTCTGACACTCACACGCGCGCGCACACTCGCAGACTCTCTCTCTCTCTCTCTCTCTCTCTCACTCACACACACACACACACACACACACACACACACACACACACGTATTAGAGTATATATGTCGTTCAGTCAGTCCACCAAAAAAATTGCAAAAACGTGCGCTTCCACCTGGAGAGACGTGAACCGGGCGCTCGCGCTCACAAACGCGCTGTTCGTGCCACTAATTAACGCACCGATGGAATTCAGCAGCGCGCACGAGACCAAATCTGTTTTTGTGCCGGTCAGATTTGATTCATATTCTCCATCCACAACTGAACTCTTACACCATTAAAATAACTTACAGAAATCGATGATAATCAAGAAAAGTAGCACGAATTCCACATAGTCCATGTTTCCTCCTCGGTGTAATTAGAAGAACAGCTTCAGCTGCGCGCGAAACCGCTCAAATGACTGGATTGCCATCTGCTGGTGCGTCATAAACTCTTAACCCAATCAGGTTCGCGCATGTGGCTCGTGTTTCCAGTCTCCCAGGACGCACCTTACACGTATCCTATCATACCAATGGCACAGTATTCTTTAGACTGCGCCATGGGGATGTTGCACTACAGTGTGGTTTCTTAACTCTCCATTATGCTTCCACGTGTGACAACTAGAAATCCCCCCCCATGTAGTACCCTATGTAGTGAATAGGGGGGTGATTTGTGCGCATTTTGAGGTTTCTCAAATCAAACCTATGGTTTTATACTAAAGGGAGGAACTGATTTTAAATTCTGTATCTTAATCTGAGCTTCTTCAAGGCTTTTTGAGATCATAGTAAGATTCCTTCTTCTCAATCTGGGCTTTTCCTGCCCAATCTGGGGATCCTTGTTTATAGTGGGACAATTTCTGTTACTTCTTCTGTTCATGGTCAGGCTATGATAAGGCTTCTTTCTGCTTCTTACTCTACCTTTGCTAAGGCATCATCTGCACAAGTTGAAATCATATGTGCTTAAGTATTTGCCACACTGCAGGGTATCAAGCATCACCAAGAGTCTGGACGTTTGATCCCGACAATGCCACTGCTCTCCATGGCCAAGCGTCACAGGGAGCTTAACTGTCCATGCTGTCTGGGTGAGAGGGACACATACTAATCTTGGGTGTCTGTTAGCTCATGTAATTGGGAGTGTTTTAGCCAATGCAGTAGCTACCCAAGAGGAACTATTGTTGGAAATTGGGCAATTACCAAGTTGGAAGAAAAATCTAGAAACAAAATATTATATTAATAAAGTGTTTGAATTCTCACTCATTTTCTCACTCTGGGAGCCTGTGCCTATCTCAGGCGTCATCGGGCATCAAGGCAGGATACACCCTGGACGGAGTGCCAACCCATCGCAGGGCACACACACACACACTCTCATTCACTCACGCAATCACACACTACGGACAATTTTCCAGAGATGCCAATCAACCTACCATGCATGTCTTTGGACCGGGGGAGGAAACCGGAGTACCCGGAGGAAACCCCGAAGGAACGGGGAGAACATGCAAACTCCACACACACAAGGCGGAGGCGGGAATCGAACCCCCAACCCTGGAGGTGTGAGGTGAACGTACTAACCACTAAGCCACCGTGCCCACCATGTTTAAATTCTAATAATTTCAAATTATATACTAATTAGTTTAGACCTAATAATTTGCAACAGGACTGTATTGACTATCTGAAAAGTGCAAGTCACACCACAACAAACAAGCATCATTATTACTAATGAGGGTAATTCATAATGGAACAAATTCAGAGCACATTCTGTTTGACTGGAGACTTTAATAGAAAATAGGACACTCCAGACATGTGCTTATCTCATTAAGGCTGCTAAATCAGAAGTAATGTTTGGCATGCACCTGTTAGGGAAAATATACAGAGAAAAGGAAACTCCTCTGGTGTGCTGATTATATGGGGGTTATATTTCAAATATGCAAAATAGATACAAAACACAACCTGAGCCAAGAAGTCAAACATCACACTGATTTGTGGCTCAGGTGTGTTGTTGGACCAGAAACATGGACATACTGAACAGGACAGTTCTCTTAGCACTCAGATGCAAACCTCAGAAGAAAGAGGCAATTTACTAGGATATTGAAGTGTTACGGTGTATTTTCATGTGATGTGACGTGACGTGTGACGTGACATACGGCTAAGTGCGGTGACCCGTACTCAGAATTCATTCTCTGCATTTAACCCATCCAAAGTGCACACACACAGCAGTGAACACACACACACCGTGAACACACACACGGAGCAGTGGGCAGCTATTTATGCTGCAATGCCCAGGGAGCAGTTGGGGGGGTTCGGTGCCTTGCTCAAGGGCACCTCAGTCGTGGTATTGCCGGCCCGAGACTCAAACCCACAACCTTAGGGTTAGGAGTCAAACTGTCTAACCATTAGGCCACGACTGAAACATATACAGTGTCAAAGAGCCACTATTATACTGTAATAATACTATAATCTGTAATACGACTTGTGTATACAAACCATGAAGCTGTTTGGATCTAGAATGAACTCAGTGAACAAGTAAACAGTGTGGTATCATGAAGGTTTGAGGCAGTGTGTCCTCCAAATGCCAAAACAAAAAACTAAACAGAAACAGTTTAGTTTCACATCCAAATAATTTTTTGGGGAAAAAGGTATATTCCACCTTGTATGTGCTCATTATACACATTATATAAATTTCCTTCTCAAACAGAGTTGAGGCCATTTTAAAATACGGCATCAAAAATATTTGGCTTAATACAGATCAAACCCAGGGGCAGGTCACCTGGATGTGACTCTCACCAATGGGCTGCTTGAATCTATAGTCTGAGCTATAAAGAAGTCAGCCACTGCTCCAGACCATTTGTGCTACTCATTCATTCATTTTCTACCGCTTATCCGAACTACCTCGGGTCACAGGGAGCCTGTGCCTATCTCAGGCGTCATCGGGCATCAAGGCAGGATACACCCTGGACAGAGTGCCAACCCATCGCAGGGCACACACACACTCTCATTCACTCACGCAATCACACACTACGGACAATTTTCCAGAGATGCCAATCAACCTACCATGCATGTCTTTGGACTGGGGGAGGAAACCGGAGTACCCGGAGGAAACCCCCGAGGCACGGGGAGAATATGCAAACTCCACACACACAAGGTGGAATCGAACCCCCAACCCTGGAGGTGTGACGCGAACGTGCTAACCACTAAGCCACCGTGCCCCCTCATTTGTGCTACTGTTCCACAAAAATCCAAAATGTTCCACCTTAAGACATTTGTGAAGAGCACACAATCTGACTTGGGTGCCACTGCTATCTTTTTCCATTTTAAACACTCTGTAACTGCCTCTGATGTAAAAGCTGGCATTTTTTGCATAGATCTCTTAATTATTGCATGGCATTTTGTTTACCCTTATTTCTCATCCAGAGACATGGCAATGAGGTTTCTGAAGCTTATTACAGCCTAATGAGATTTATACTAGAAATCAAGCTTAGCTGCCACCAGGTCAAGGTTGGAACAAGAAGCAGTGATTAAACCAGAAGCCTTGTACAGGTGATTGTGGCTTAAAATAAACTAGTTGTGACATAAAGCTAGAGGTAAATATGAATAAGTAGGGATTCACTTCATTACAAAGGGTTGCTAAATCAAGCTAGATCAAACTGCAATTTGGTACGACATCAAAATGGCAAGGTTGCCCTTGGCAAGTCTCAACAACACATACAGTATAGTGCCTGAACCTAAAAGACTGGGCAAGTAGTAAAGCTGCATCGGGTTGTTTTTTTTGCTGCCCTGATTAGTCCCAAAGAGCTACCCTTGTTTCCTGGATTTTTCAGCCCATGTCAAGTGGTACATTCCAGAGATGGGTTCATTTGTTTATTACACCACAAGCTCTAACTGTTTGAGGCACATTCTTTTAGTATCCCTAAGGATCCAAATAACTTTGGATTCTCCTAGACTAGAATTGGAGAAACCGAAGTTATTTGCTATGGGGAAAAGCATTTTGTTTATTTTCCATATCTTTGAGGTGGCTTTTAGTGTTGTCTTCCAAAGTTCCCTTGAGTTTCTAATGAAAGGTGTCAGTTCTTATTGCCCTTGAATAAAGCAAGCTATTCCATATGCATGTATTCTTTCTTGGACTCAATCCAGACGATTCTTCCTGCTTTGTCTTAGAGTCTTGGTTGATTTATCTGTATCTGTTTATCTTTACAATCTTTGTTCTTGGTGGGGTGGGGGGTGGTGGGGTGGGGGCAGTACTCACTTTACAGGATGGTTATTATTCCTGACAGGAGCTTACAAACAGACTACTATTCCATAGCTGATTGTTGTTTGTCACTTGCTGAGGAATCTCATCAGCCTCATCATATGAAGTGGCAGGTTTCTTCAGGCATTGGTGTTTGATTGTTTCTCTGCTATGCTCTTACAGTATTGTCTACTTTACAGTATTGTATACTTTGTAACCTCGGGGTAATTCTGATTTCCCTCCAAGTATGAATGTCCTTCAGCATGTTTCAGCGAAGTTCTTTCACATCATATGTATATGTCCACTCATCTTCAGAAGTTGCTTTATCCTGGTTAGGGTTGCAGTGGATCTGGAGCATATCCTGGGAACAGATCCACTGCAACCGAGACTCAAACCCCCAACCTTAGTTAGTGTTAGGAGTCAGACTCTCTAACCATTAGGCCACGATCTGCCCCTGCAACCAGCTTTGTTGAATAAATCTCATTGTGGCATGCTGTTAGAAAAAAAAACATATCATCGCTGTCGGGCGGAAACCTTGTATGTCCAAATTTGGTCAATTTCATATTTTTTCACATATCGATGCTATTGGTCAGTCCCCACGTGGGTCTGTTATTTTTACAAGTTATTAACCAATCTAAAGTCTTGAAAATAGCTTGAGCGCAAATCTCATAACTCCATTGGACACTTCCAACTGTCCACCTCTTCCTCACTCCGCGGGAGAGCTTCACGGCATATTTCTCCTCAAGAAGAGTCGCAACAAATCAACACGTCTTCTGAGGTAAATGTCTTCAAAACACTGGGCTCAAAGAAAAAAAAATCTTGACCCCCGCTAGTTCTGGTGATCGTCTGAGGACAGGAATTTAGCGCAAGACAATCCACTGCAACGCGGACTAAACCCTGTGCACTGCAGATAAGGTACGGCGTTTTTTTAATTTCCTGAAAAATAACGGTTTTGGAGATACGAGGATTCCGCCTGACAGCGACGATATATTATTTTGTATTATAGTATTTATAGTAATAGAAATGCTGGAATTTTATTTAAGAAATATTATTTGTAAAAATGCATCATCCTTTTTTTATTTTTATTTTTTTGAAGGGATTAAACAAAATCAGACTTTTGGACCACACTGAAACGCAATATTTAACTCATAAATGTCAGCGCTTTAATCCCAATCCACTTTACTCTCACTTCCAAGACTCATCATCTTGGCCGTCTTCCCGGATCAGAGCGGGGCATCAGGGACTCGGTGGATACACACTGAGATTAATTATGTATTGACCACACATACGAACAGACAAACAGACATCGTTATTAGAGAGATATGGGATTTAGCTCCTATTTTAGGATCATTTGTGTGCTAGGCCACCAGCGTTATATCAAGGCTTATTAATGGAGATATAATGAATGGTGTGTGTGTGTGTGTGTGTGTGTGTGTGTCCCATGCTGGGTAATCAGCTGTCAGGGGAAACTGCTAACATGGTAACAGTTGTTGGTTGTGTTGGCATCTAAACTGGAGACTTCAAAGAGTTTTGTATCTGCTTCTAATTGTATATTTTAGCCTTTTTTTTATTTCTTTCCATTTTTCTATTAACCCATTCATCCATTCAGCCACTTATCAATCCATCATCTTACCCATCCGTCTATCCAACTTTATATACATTTATCCTTCTAGAACATCCACTGTTTTGTGCATTCATCCATCTACTGTATATATCCGCTTCATAACAGGTGGATTTAGAAAATTAGAATTAGTGGTTATATAGAGGGGTTGTTTACACTGTTTTATACATCCATCCATCCATCCATCCATCCATCCATCCAATTCACCATCTAAACATAAACATACTTATTTATAAATCGATCAATGAATTTATACAGTTTTGTACTGATACATCTAATTATTTCTCCATCAATCCATTCATCCATGCAAATAAACATCCATCCATCTATACATCTACTTATTTATTCATCCTCTTAGTGATGTACTGTATGTCACTTTATTTATACACTCCATCCATCCATCCATCCTGTATTTATTTAGTTACCCAGTGTTTCTATCTATCTATCTATCTATCTATCTATCTATCTATCTATCTATCTATTCATCCATCTACCTCGTTATTTGCCTATTAGTGTACACATTCATCATCTGCTGAACAATCAACTCATCTTCCTAATGAGACATCCATCATTTTACCACCTGTAATTCAATGTATGAAGTATCCATCCCTCCATCCCTCCATCCCTCCAATCATCTGTCCATCTATAGACCTACTTATTCTATTTATCCACTCACCACTACATTTGCTACTTTATTTATACCTCTATTCATCCATCCATTCATCATCTGTTACCCACTGTTTCAGCTGTTCTTTTATCTATCTATCTATCTATCTATCTATCTATCTATCTATCTATCTATCTATCTATCTACACACATATCTATCTATCTATCTATCTATCTATCTATCTATCTATCTATCTACACATGCATATCTATCTATCTATCTATCTATCTATCTATCTATCTATCTATCTATCTATCTATCTACACACACATCTATCTATCTATCTATCTATCTATCTATCTATCTATCTATCTATCTATCTATCTATCATCTATCTTGTTACTTACCTATAAGTGTATCCATTCATCATCTATCCATCTTCATAATGATTCATCTATCCTTTTCCAATCTGTCCACATGTCTAGCATATAAAGTAGCTCCATCCATCCACCCAGTCACACGTCCATCATTAGGAATCACTTTATCCTAGTCAGCGTCACAGTGGATCCAGTAACCAGTACAATACAGTAACCCGAGCTCAGGATTGAACAGGGGTTTCACTAGAGCTGTGAGGTAACAACGCTACCTGTGTACCACCATCAATTTATCTCTCCATCAACTCAACATCATCATCCATCCGTTCAAACCAATTCAAACCAATCGCTGTAGCCACTCATCCATTTAACCGTCTAAACCAACCATCTAAAATGGATCCATTCTCTCACTCTTCACCCTTAATTACTTACCATCTCTCTCTCTCTCTCTCTCTCTCTCTCTCTCTCTCTCTCTCTCACTCTCTCTCTCTCTCTTCCCATAAACCATATTTGTCAATAGTTTAATAAGCTGTAATTTTATCACAGACACTTTTCTTGCTTAATAATGAGATGATCACATTCAGCGTTGGCAAATATCTGATTAGAAAACCTCACACGTGTGAATTAGCAGATATCTTTCTCTCGGCTCATGCGAGATGATGAGAATTAGACTTTAGTTGTAGATGTGAGGTGTCTGTATTGTTTATTCAGCCCCTTTAAGCACGCCACCATCCAATCTGTGGCTCATAACAAAGCGATATTACAGACAGAATGATTACGATGGTTATTAGCCAGGTACCGATTGAGTTCCATGGTGAGCTGTTAACAACGTTAATAAAACATTTTAATGCTGTTAATGGTGTTGTACTTAGACTAGAGAAATATTGAACGTGGGTGGAATTGGTTTAACAGATGGTGCAAGAAAACACAAAAACGCAATACAAACACACACCAGAGGAAACATATTTGCGTGCATACATAATCCCTGTGGTAAAAACAAACACACACACACACACACACACACACACATATACAAATACCAGTTTACATATCTTGTTAATGTCTCATTTATCACAACACGATTAAATTCTTCATTCTGAGTGATCATAAGGCGTTCAGCTCTGACTTTATGTTTTAACTTAAATAAAGACTTCAGGGCCTGTATTTAGTGAATTAGTGAATTAGTGAAAGTGACATATGGCTAAGTACGGTGACCTGTACTCAGAATTTGTTCTCTGCATTTAACCCATCCAAAGTGCACACACAGCAGTGAACACACACACACCGTGAACACACACAGCAGTGGGCAGCCATTTATGCTGCGGCGCCCAGGAAGCAGTTGGGGGGTTCGGTGCCTTGCTCAAGGGCACCTCAGTTGTGGCCGGCTGGAGACTCGAACCCACAACCTTAGGGTTAGGAGTCAGAGTCTCTAACCATTAGGCCTCGACTTCCCCCAAGCATTTATGAAAAATCCTAGAAATGTAGCCCTCACTCTCACTCATTTTCTACCGCTTATCCGAACTACCTACGGTCACGGGGAGCCTGTGCCTATCTCAGGCGTCATCGGGCATCAAGGCAGGATACACCCTGGACGGAGTGCCAACCCATCGCAGAGCACACACACACACACTCTCATTCACTCACGCAATCACACACTACGGACAATTTTCCAGAGATGCCAATCAACCTACCATGCATGTCTTTGGACCGGGGAGGAAACCAGAGTACCCGGAGGAAACCCCTGAGGCACAGGGAGAACATGCAAACTCCACACACACAAGGCGGAGGCGGGAATCGAACCCCCAACCCTGGAGGTGTGAGGCGTACGTGCTAACCACTAAGCCACCATGCCCCCCTAGAAATGTAGCCATTTCCCTTAAAATTAAAGATCCTAGTACAGATAAATGTTATCCATAAAGCATCTAAACCCTTAAAAGAGCTCTTAAAGGTGGGGTGATGCATAGCCAATGAGCAGAAAGGGGCATGTCTTGTCAATATGCGGCGGAGAGAGTGTTCAGTGCGCATGTGTGACATTAGCTGAAAGTGATTGAAACATTGACATGGCGGATAAAAACAAAAAGCGAAAAAAAGGCTTACGATAAGGCAGGAACTAGGACCCGTGTTAATATAGGATCAGCTTT
Organism: Tachysurus vachellii; assembly: GCF_030014155.1. NCBI lineage: Eukaryota > Metazoa > Chordata > Actinopteri > Siluriformes > Bagridae > Tachysurus > Tachysurus vachellii. Next base: position 3,436,865 of record NC_083469.1, on the reverse strand, counting down.
CCAGCGCTGGAGAGAACTGAACGTCTTCTGCGTTAAACGGAGCTAAACTTTTCACGGTACAACACAGTACTACACAAACACATTTGTGTTACCATAGTATTACTCATCGAGTTCATTTACTGATAAAAATACCCCCTCAGCCAGCCGCCCCAGCAGGTTCCGCCATAATAGTTGCCTGGGTTACGTATGTATGTGTGGGGTGGAGCTATCAAAACTGGGGTGACACCCATTTGGGTTAGGGGCGTGTTTGTTTTGGTGATTTCAAATGTCAACATTGGCTTTCAAACATCGTGCACCGCACCTTTAAGGTCAAAAAGTGTTAAGAGAAGTGAGGAGGAAGAGTTTCTTTATCAGAGGAGAAAATGGCTGAAAGGTGAAGATGGAGAAGAAATGTGTTGTATACAATATTTAATAATGATAAAGTTAATAAAATGATTAAGATTAGATCGTGTAGGGATTGTTTTTGTGAGCAATCATAGAGATAACTCTGACACAGCACAGAAATTAATATATAATATAATATATACAGTATACTGTATGTAGCGGCAGAACGGATATCATTTGTCTCTATGACGTTTCTGCTCTGTGTCGGAGATGTTTACATTTACATTTACATTACATTTATTGCATTCATAACATACAGCTGTTAGAACATCTCTAATATAATCGGTCACGAACGTAATCCCTACGCGACAGTTGTTCAAAAAGTTTTATCTGGATCAAAATTATCCGGATTTGGAAATCCCATTTTTTCCTATTCAGGATCAGGTAATCCGTCTTACTTTTATGGCGGTTTTTCAAAGCAACATTGGACTGGATCACCCTGATCCAGATACACAGTTTTCAAGATTACCAAATCCGGATTACCTGTGGTCTAAGTGGGACAACATATCACAACGTGGGCTACCAGCTATAGAAAGAACAGGTAGAAGAGCCAACATGGGGTCACTGTACTGTAAGTGTTTTTTGAGTGTTTGAAACAAAACACAAAAATAACATAAACATCCACTTCCATTCATAATTTCTTTTATGACCCCTCATCTGAGTCACAAAAATTAAAAAACAAATATACATTAACAAATACACTGTGGATATTTTGAAAACGTCTTAAAAAAATAAAATGGCTAAATGTCCAATAGTTAACAAAATAATTTACTTTACAATACTGAATAGCTTAATTGGTAGCATATAGCCCTATTCGGACGGGATTAGTTTTACATGGGGACGTGGAGTAATGCAATTTTACCTCAGGACGTCTGTAATATTAATTGGCCAATTCGCACGGGACAAGACATCTCAGTAAAACTAGCAGAAGTGGGAGGGGTAACTCGCTTTACACACCACAGTAACCTCCTTGTCGTCATGTGCGTTTGACGTTGCTTCCTGTTATCACATGCGCAAACAGACAACATGTCTGTTTTGTCTACTATATCTACTTTATCACTGTTACAACGGTTACACAAGCCAAGTGCAAAATATAAATAAAAGTACAGTATATACACTAAATGATTCAAATGTATTATTTGACCAATTTTAAAGTTTTACAACATTTTCCACCTGGAATCCACCTTGAAATCCTACCCCCTGTTGGGATCAGGATAATCCAGTTTTTTTGGATCAAAGTTATCCAAATCCTACTGACAAGTTCTGAACAACACAAACTGAAGTTTTGATCCAGATTAAAACTAGGATTGGATTCCGTAATCTAATCGGATTTCAGATTCCTTCTTTCCCTTTTGAACAACCCATTTTCAAGATTCGATCCAATCCGATAACCAAAATCCGATCAGCTTACCTTTGAACAACTGGCCCTACACGATATAGTCTCAAATATCTGAACATAGAGACAAAGTAAAGGCTTATAATAGACCAGAATTTAAAACCGTTCCTATTATTTTTTTATCGGACAACCAATAACAATTAGTTTAAGCCCCGCCTCCTCTCTAAGATGAAACTTGTAGCATTTTCCTTGTTCAGAGTTTGGTCCTGAATCACTCTTAAGATAAGATTCCTAGTTGGAATTGTTTATGCTAAATTAGAAGCTCTCTAAGATCAGATCTTTGAATCTTTATGAATCCGTGCCCAGCTTTTCAGGACAGAGATAGAAGAAAAGAGAGGCTGTTGATGTTCCACAACATTACATGTACCTGGAAACAGATAAAAAATGTGACACGTAAAAATGATATAACAATAAATGTTGAAATAGAAATGTTGTTCACGTGCAGCAGAATAAAAGCCTTTCAGTGTTCACTTTATTCAGCTTTGTCGTGGTGCATTTTTCTATAACAGCATGACCCCAAGTGTTTACTTCAAAATAAAATAAAAATCATTTCCTCACTTGGTTCCACGCAGACAGCCTGGAGATACATGGAAGTGCTGTGGATGGGAGCACTTAGAGACCATGGAGATGCCTTTTCCTACCGTCGCCCTGGTCGGTCGGATTTCATTGAATGCACGGGTCTCCATCATCGATTGTTTGATTACTTTAATAAAACAGACTTATATTAAAACTAGACTGAATTAATTCAGAAATGATGCTGATGCTCATACTCATACAATAAGTTGCTCAAAACCACCTACACAATTGCACTTGACTCTATAGTGTAGAGTTCTAGAAGGAAATGATTTCTAATCGCACACTCAGGTGTCACCTACTGTACATGATGTCTGGTTCATCTCAAGGATACTTCTTAATATCATTCCAGGGAGTTTTTTCTTGTCATCTTCACCTCTGGCTTGTTCATTATGAATAAATACAAAAATTTATTAAAATTGTCATTCTGAATTATTAGATATTTCTGTACTTCTGCTTTGGTATGATGTCAATTGTTAAAACCGCTAAACTAATAAAATTTAATTGATTTAATATGAGGGGGGCACGGTGGCTTAGTGGTTAGCAATTTGTCCGTAGTGTGTGATTGCGTGAGTGAATGACAGTGTGTGTGCCCTGCAATGGGTTGGCACTCCGTCCAGGGTGTATCCTGCCTTGATGCCCGATGACGCCTGAGATAGGCACAGGCTCCCCGTGACCCGAGGTAGTTCGGATAAGCGGTAGAAAATGAATGAATGAATGAATGATTTAATCTGAGGGGGGCACGGTGGCTTAGTGGTTAGCACGTTCACCTCACACCTCCAGGGTTGGGGGTTTGATTCCTGCCTCCTCCTTGTGTGTGTGGAGTTTGCATGTTCTCCCCGTGCCTCGGGGGTTTCCTCCGGGTACTCCGGTTTCCTCCCCCGGTCCAAAGACATGCATGGTAGGTTGATTGGCATCTCTGGAAAATTGTCCATGGTGTGTGATTGCGTGAGGGAATGAGAGTGTGTGTGCGCCCTGCGATGTGTTGGCACTCCGTCCAGGGTGTATCCTGCCTTGATGCCCGATGACGCCTGAGATAGGCACCCGTGACTTTAGAATAAAGAACTTTGTCACGTGTTGTTATATTGGAAAATCAAACAATTCCAACATCTTCAAATGTTTTATTCCTTTACTTAACATTTATTCACACAGTGCACTGGGTTGTCAATTTCTAAACTTTTATGATGGAACCATGTCTATTGCTGCCAATTTATTTACATCTAGTATAGACATGCATTAGTGGAATTTAATTACAGAGCCTTAGTGGCAAATTTTTGGCATTAATACCAACAGGCGCACCAACTGTTGATGGGTCCAAATCCTTTCACACACGGGGCTGACCATAGGAAACTCAAACAAACACAGATGAACAGCTTGTGGGTGTCTGATTGCATTCCAATGCTTAGGAACACTTTTACTTCCAGAACATCTGCCAGTGTTTCTCTCTTCACTGTCTGGGGACAACGCCTGAGTCAGAGAGATAACGCCAGCCAAACAGGAGAATTAGTTGCAGACGAGAAGAGCCAATTCAGTCCAGTAGGTCTGTAGAGAAGACTAGAACAGAGGATGTAGTGACTACTCCTGTACTGTATAACATTCTATTACATTTGATTCATTATACGAATTATGAATTCATAAAACAATGCTGTTGAATGTTTTTTATAACAGCAGCTCTGACAACAGGTGTGTTGAGTGTTTCCATGGCATTGTTGACTTTGTAAAGGTTTTAGATTAATTCAAACAGAATATCCATCCATCCATCCATCCATCCATCTATCCATACATCAATGCATGCAGACCAGGAGTCTGCCTGGAGGCTTGGGGAGCATGGCAGGAAACACCCTGGACATGGTGGCAACCCATCCCAGGACACCATCTCACAGAGTAATGACAATTTACAACGCAAGTCTTTGAACTGTGGAAGGAAACCAGGAAGAGAACCAGGAAGAACACCCCTCCCCCACCCCACACAAAATTTTGGTGTAACAAAGTCAGATTAAATCATTCATTCATTCATTAATTCATTTTCTACCGCTTATCCGAACTACCTCGGGTCACGGGGAGCCTGTGCCTATCTCAGGCGTCATCGGGCATCAAGGCAGGATACACCCTGGACGGAGTGCCAACCCATTGCAGGGCACACACACTGTCATTCACTCACGCAATCACACACTACGGACAATTTTCCAGAGATGCCAATCAACCTACCATGCATGTCTTTGGACCAAGGGAGGAAACCGGAGTACCCGGAGGAAACCCCCGAGGCACGGGGAGAACATGCAAACTCCACACACAAAAGGCGGAGGCGGGAATTCTGATTGGTAGCCCAAAACCTTAACCACTAAGCTGCACATCCCCAATTTTTTGGTTATTAAAGAATGTCCCCTAGTAGTCTAGTGGCAGGATTTATCAATCTTACCACCATGACAGGGAACTGACCTGGGCATTGAGGAGTTAACTCTTATTGTTTGCCCCAAACCCAGATAGAATGGGCGGGTTGTGTCTGGAAAATATTAAAATGTCAAAATATGTGGATCAGACTGTAACAAAACATTGACAGCAAAGATTCATCAGAATAATTCTAAATAAATCAATACATATCCTCGAAAAAAAATTCACCATATCAACATCCACAAACAAACAAACCTGTGACCTGACTCACGTGGCACAATAATCAGATCGTAAGAAAGATAATCGGATCGTTCTGCTCTTATCGTAAATAAATCAACATCCATTGACCAATCAGAAACCAGAATTCAACAGCTTGTTGAAATAAATGTCATTAAGGCATGGATCATGAGAATCCTGGGACACACCCACTGTCTCCATTAACACCAGAGGCCTCATGTATATTATTCTGAAATCTGGTTTTGGCAAATCATCATTGATCTGAATCTGATGCAGAAGCTACCAGAAATCAATGGAGGGAGAAAGCAATAGGGTATTATGGGAAAACTACAGAAGGTTGAAAATATGTTGTGAAGCTGAATTATGGATCCTAGGAAGTCCTGCCAGGAGCGAGTTGCAGTACATTTACATTCATGCCATTTGGCAGACATCCTTATCAGTGTGCTTTGTGCTTTGAAGTCTTGAATGAATACATTAACACTGGTTCAACAAGGACAAAGAATTTTTTTTTAAATAGAAATATATACAGATAAAACAAACAGAGAAAATAAGTACTAGTTGAAGTGTTTCAGGAAGAGGAAGGTCTTCACCAATCATTAGAAGGATAGCCAGTGACTAAGGGCCTTTTTACACCTGGTCACTTCATGTGTTGTCTCTGATCCGATATCTATCTGATTTGTTAAAACTGTTCTGTTTACATTAGGCCACATAAATGCGTCTCGGCGAATCGGATATCGATCCGATCTTTCTACTCCCGCCCAAAATGCCAATATATTTGACGTCATTTCCGGGGTAATTGTAATGGAACAATCTTTGGTGTGTGCGGTTTTCAGAACGCGATCAAAAAGAAGACGAAAAAACTCGTTACGACGGTTATGTTACAAAAAACAGTGTTTACTGTTTGCTGCGTTTTCGCTGGCGGCAGCAGCGCATTTTAAGCCCCAACGAGACGCCTGGGTGAAAGATCACCTGTGAGTGACGTACTTCCGTTTGGGAGGAGTATAGCGCTGACGTATGTGGCTTGAACAACCACATTCATTTACACCTGTCCAGTTTCATCTGAAATGCGTCCCAGACCACCTCCTGAAGTGGTTTGAACCATCGGCTTTATATCCGTCTCCAAAACGTTTCAGAGGACATTTAGACCTGGTCTTTTTACCATCGGATAGATATCTGATCACAGAAAACTCATGAAGTGACCAGGTGTAAAAAGCCCATCAGCTATTTGGAAACCTAGTGGAAGTTCATTCCACCACCTCGGATCCAGAACAGAAAAGAATCTTGACGTATGCCTACATTTTACCCTGAGAGACGGTGGGACCAGTCAAGCAGTAGTAGATCAGACTGAACAAGACGCAGTGGACCGAACAAGTAGGCACAGGACTGAACAAGCTCCTGAGTGGCCTGTGGGGATAAAGATAGAGAGGTTTTTCTGATATTGTAAAAGAGACACCAACATGACGCCAGCATAAAGGACAGTAGTGGAAAAAAAATAGTGAAGCAGTAATTCACACTGTCTGGTCATATTCCTGTTAAGTCTTAAAGATTCTACATGGAAGGTTCCTTACACACATTTTTGACCTTTTTGTGTTCGTACACATTCTTTCTAAATGATGTCCCAGTCATCGCTGTTTATGCTCACACATGCTCGATGCTAATTACACACACCTGCTTCCCATTTATGCTAATCACTCTGTGTTTCTCTTCCTCTCATTCAGCTGTTCACGTTGCAATACCCTGTTTTTTTTTTTTATCCTTAGCTTTATTTCTAATCATTTTTGTTTGTTTTTCTGGCCATGTATGATCCTAGGGTTTTTTTACTTTTCAGTCTCAAGCTAACAACGTGAAATGATAACATTATCAAAACCAACCAAATAAATGTTGACATCATGTCTTGGCATATTCCAGCTTTGAAAAAAAAAATTGGAATCAAAGATATGATGCACCATCCAAAAATTAATTCATTCATTCATCTTCTACTGCTTATCTGAACTACCTCGGGTCATGGGGAGCCATGATCTCAGGCATCATCGGGCATCAAGGCAGGATACACCCTGGATGGAGTGCCAACCCATCGCAGGGCACACACACACACACACACACTCTCATTCACTCACACAATTTTCCAGAGATGCCAATCAACCTACCATGCATGTCTTTGGACCGTGGGAGGAAACCCGGAGTACCCGGAGGAAACCCCCAAAGCATGGGGAGAACATGCAAACTCCACACACACAAGGTGGAGGCGGGAATCGAACCCAGACCCTGGAGGTGTGAGGCGAACGTGCTAACCACTAAGCCACCGTGCCCCCATCCAAAAAGTCTCTCACTCTCACTCATTTTCTACCGCTTATCCGAACTACCTCGGGTCACAGGGAGCCTGTGCCTATCTCAGGATCAACCTCGACCAGGAGTTTCTTTACTTTCTGTCTCTTTTGAATTGAACACTGACCTTTCTAAATGGACAGATCAGTAACCCAAGTCTATAAAGTTCCTTGTTTTGAGGTTAATAGCTATTGATCTTGGTGATGAAATTGCAGATCAAGAAGATGAGGTCATGGTGGAGAGCTTCCTCCAAGGTTTTTTTTGAAGTTAGCCATAAAAAGCACTTTGCTGCTGTCTTCAGCATCCTCCATTGGGGCATATGCTTAGATGACAGTGGAGCATTTACGTAAGTCTAGTTTCGAATTAGTCTAAGAGGATGCGATTGCTGAGGGGAATCCTATCTTTATCTGATGCTGAGAAACTAGTTCATGCATTCATGACCTCTAGACTGGACTATTGTAATGCGTTACTAGGTGGTTGTCCTGCATCTTTAATAAATAGGCTACAGTTAGTCCAAAATGCAGCTGCCAGAGTTCTAACCAGGACAAGAACGTATGACCATATAACCCCAATTTTATCATCTCTACACTGACTACCTGTTAGGTTTAGAATTGATTACAAACTGCTGCTACTTACATACAAGGCTCTTAATGGTTTAGCTCCCATGTATCTAACTAGTCTTCTAACATGTTACAATCCTTCACGCTCTCTGAGATCACAAAACTCAGGACTTCTGGTAGTTCCCAGAATATCTACTGTAAGTCTACTTAAGGTGGTAGAGCGTTTTTGTATTTACAGTAGCTCCCAAACTTTGGAATAGTCTTCCTGATAGTGTTCGGGCTCAGACAATCTTGTGGTCTAGTGCATGCACATTATCACAATATTATGCAGCTACGTTAATCCCTCTCCACTGCTTCTCTCTTTCTACCCACCCCGAGGCATCCAGAAATTGTACCAGCTCCAATTGTCTTCCGTGCCATAAAGACTTCGGACCTTCACTGAGACAAAGCCGACTCTGTGAGGATCCTGAGGCATCTAGAGATTTTCCAGCTCCAGTTGGACTCTGCCTCATGAAGAATTCGGACATACTGAGAAGATGCCAACTCCATGTGGTCTTTGAGGATGGGTTCCACTTTGAGTCTGGCTCCTCTCAAGGTTTCTGACTTTAAAATCCATGGGAGTTTTTCCTTGCCACAGTCACCTGAGTCACCTCAGACTTGCTCATTGTGGATAAATACAAACCCATTTAAATATATATAATATTAATCTTGAATTTTTGTATTATATATATTTAAAAATGTTATTTTAACCTTTTGTTTTATGTTTATTTTCTGTAAAGTTGCTTTGAGACAATGTCAATTGTTAAAAGCGCTGTAAAAATAAATAAGATTGAACTTAAATTTGAATCCACTTGACAATTTTGATGATGATGATGATGCCCACTTCACAGGTGAACTCATGTGATGTCATGCCACCAAAAATAAGTAATGGCCTTGCCGTCACTGACCATTCATCCACTGTTTGTTCAATGCATTTTATTCATTTTCTACCGCTTATCCGAACTACCTCGGGTCACGGGGAGCCTCACGGGGAGCCTGTGTCTATCTCAGGCATCATCAGGCATCAAGGCAGGATACACCCTGGACGGAGTGCCAACCCATCGCAGGGCACACACACACTCTCATTCACTCACACACTCACACACTACGGACAATTTTCCAGAGATGCCAATCAACCTACCATGCATGTCTTTGGACCGGGGGAGGAAACCGGAGTACCCGGAGGAAACCCCCGAAGCACGGGGAGAACATGCAAACTCCACACACACAAGGTGGAGGTGGGAATCGAACCCAAACCCTGGAGGTGTGAGGCGAACGTGCTAACCACTAAGCCCCCTCAATGCATTTTAATGATCCCCAATTTTTGAGCAACGTCCTCAAATTCCATGCTTCAGTTCTTGTTAGTATCTTCATCTTAGAGAATAAACCACACATCAGGTGATGGATGACCAATAAGCTTTGCTCCACCACCATCATGGGAGTCACTGTGACCCCTTTCACTGTCCGGGATCATTGATCTAGTTGGGTTTTTTTTTATGGGGCAGTGTCACTAGCCCCATGCCCAACCATCCTCTGTTACCAGATGAGATTTGGGACTGTCCATGGGACCAGATTCCACTGAGCCACCACTAAGCTAAATTATATACAGTATTTCCCAGACCTCTTTGGTACACCAGAGAATACAGTCCTACTTTCTTATACACTATTCGAAACAAAGAAGAAACTACAACGTACTTAGTGTGGAACCTTTAGTTAATGTTTAGTGAACAGTTACAGTGAACCTAATACAAGATGTAGTGTAAATTATAAATATATCTACTAAAGCTCTATCGTGTCGTTTCCACGTCAATAGGATCAGTTGCTACTTATCATTTAGACAAGAAAGACAGCATGTAGTTGAAAAACCTCATTCCACCTTCTCGTTTCTACTCATTAAACCAACCTTTCAATCTCGCTCATCTTTGTGTTTGTGCATTTTTTTTTCTTCTTCGATTTCAAATTTAATGGAAACCCAACTTATTTGTAAAAGGCAGCTTTTGTGTGCGTATCCTCCTCCACCTCCTATCTCCGTGTGTGCTGAGCTCATAAAAGCACCAGCAGGCAGGCACAGTGTGCTTTATTTTAGCTGCTAATGGAGAAGCGAGCCTGGCCTGATGGAGAGAGACGTCGGCCTCTGGCACCGCAATCTGATTACCGCCTTAAAGAGATGCTCTAATCAATGTGATTTCATGTTGTCAGACTCCATATTGTAATGAACAGGAGGCAGGACGCTAGGACAGGCTACTTTTGCCTTGGGCTAATGCATAAAAAACACAGCATGACAGATAGCACTGGTCACGAGTGAGGGGAAAAATGAAAAATTGTATTTTGTCATAAATTCATAATTAGACACTAAAATTGTTGCTAACGTATTGCTATATTGATGGACAGAGCCTACCGTGAAATCCAGCTAGCTCATGTATTTCATAAAAAGGTCAGAAAAAATATTTTGTTGGAAAACTGAAAATGTGTCTTCAAGGTCCACATGATAATAAAATGATAAGGAAATATCTATCTGGAAAATTCCTAAATTACTAATGTGCCAAAAATACACTAGTTAATGTTTGCTAGGTAGAAACATGGCTATGTTAGTTCTTTTTAAGATAACGCTAATTACAAATAACTGTTATATATGTGTGTGTGTGTTTGTGTGTGTGTGTGCATCATGTGTACATATTCTCTTTTTATATATTTACGTCTCTGCCCCACTGTTTCCTTTATCCCCACTTGGTTTGCTTTCTAGCTCGTAAGATGATTGACTTCCTGTTTTTTGTTAACTTCGATTGATTATCCTGTTTTGTTTTTCGACTCATGCAACAGACTGGCATTCACTAAATTCCAGGGGTTTCGTTACCATGACGTAAAGTGGGCGTTTCTGGAGGTCTGAAAAAAAAGAGCAAACCTACGATGGATTAATGAAGGACAAAACAGTCATACAGGTAGATTTTATATTTTATATCTATTATGCTTTATTATCTTACAGTTAAGCTATTTCCGAAAACAAATAAACAACCAAAAACTACGGTTCGAGTTAGGGTTAGGGTTAGGGTTAGATTATCAAACAGGCCACGCCTACCCGATGACGCAATATCTGTTACGCTGTTCTGAAATCCCTGGAAATTTCATTAAATTTATTAAATAAACTTCCATGTCTGTATAATTTGGTTGATAATTATGCATGTGGAAAGTTCACAACTAATCACCTGGACAGGTGAACCACACAAGATTTCACATCACACACTCAGGCTAATGATGAAGGAAAGTCAGTGAGAGGCCAGGAGTCACTGGAAAAGAGCTGCAGGACGACCTGAAAGCAGCAGGAACGACACATACAAGAAGACTGGAACACAACTAAAGCACAAAAACGCTTCTTAGACCTTTTGAAGCTGTAACAACATCTTCACTACAAACACCTTGCATTTATCATTTCTGAATAATTTTTTCTTAATCACTTACTTTAGGCTATTGAGTCCGTCTATACATGAGTTGTTCGTATTTATAAGAAAAAGACAATGTGTGTGTGAATTTAAACTGGATACTCGAACCGTGTTGTATAAATTGCATAAGTCATGAAAATGCCAAATAAAAGAAAAAGAAATACACTTCAAGAACCCAGATAATGCAATTATTTAACCTGAAATAAAATAACCTGAGTGTGGAATGTTTTGCTTGTGTAAAAGCAGAAGAGGGGCGGGGCTTCCAGGCGCTGATGCTGAACAAAAAACATTTTCAAGATGGCCGACGACTCTGACTCCGGTGGACGAGACGTCTTACAAACGTCTTTTAAATTAAAATGAAAAATTTTAAAAATTCAGCATATTCTGAATGCTAAGGCTAGCAGGGTCATGTTACATTCGTTTGATGTTATTAGCCATCGACTGGGAAACAGTTATTAAAAAATGCCAGCGTTTCATTTAAGATGATCGACCCTCCTAACACACATAGTGCATAGTGTAGTGACTGTTCAGGATTCAGACAGAATATAATTTTATCTGGGTTAGTAATATTTAATTTAAACAGTTTAAATAGTCCATGGTTATAAATAGTTTCAGAACCCATGGACTAGAGGGCAAGGATCCAGAAAACTACAGTGGATCAAATGAACATATGGGAAAGTAAGTGTACATCATTTGAGTTCGGTGACTTTAGTTTATCAGTAGCACCTGTCGCGTTTTAGCCAATCAGAATGCGGCTCTTCAAGATCAGAGAGTAACTTAGGTCCAACCAACGCCCCATGCTAGCACTTTTTTGCTTATGTCTGTTCTTCTTTCATTCTGCTTTAGGTGGGAATTCTTAGATCGCTGTTGGCTCCTTTAACGAGTCCCTGCATTGATTGGCATCTGCCTCACTTGTAAGTCGCTCTGGACAACAAGTTCCCTTGAAATCTATAAATGGAAATGTCAATGCGAAGCCTCAAAACATTGTGACATTTCCAGAACAGTTTCATATCGATGTCACGTGTGATCATGGTCTAGCGTTAATGCCTCAAAATGTTAGTACGCCCCGTAGCAGGATGGTCGAAAGTGACAGAGGTGTACATCTCTGATCTCTCGCAGTAACACACACACACAGAGGAATGTCAAGGTACTGTTTAGCAATGTGCAAGATATTTTGGGAGTGAAAACAAACCCGGGTGCTATTTCATTGTGCGCTTTCAGTGGAGCATGAGGGCCGTGATGGAAGCTGATTGGACTCATTAGCGAATTAGCTTCACACAATCTCAAGTTGCAAGCTGGAACAGGTGGCCTTATTAAGTCCATTACCTCAGACAGAAAAAGCCAAGCAGTCACTTGCTAGACACGACCTAATGCTCTACATCTATAGATCTGCATCTGTACATCAGAAACTATCCAGTTTATGTAAAATACCCTGAAATTTATCTGAATCTGTGCTTCATTAAAAAGACTTATTTCCATTTATATTAATAGATAACTGTATGTACTGTACATACTCATCAAGCAGCAGTGCAGCTCATCCTCCTTGCCATCAAAGTGCACAGCTGTGTTACCTAGCAAGCTAGGTTATTGCTAAGTGGGAAGTTTACCTCAGCAGCATGTATTGCTAACAAGGAGTTCATGTTCTCAGAGGATTTCTGTTCCTAGGCCTAAACTTGAGTGTTCGGAGAATCACAAAAGACGAATACTATCCTATCATGTTTTTGACTCTAACTCTTATCACTGTTTATAATTTGATCAAAATGACTGTTTGCCTTTAGTTATGCTAGTGTATTGTTCCTGCATTATAGAACCCTTGTTTTCATGTGTTCATTACGTGCTGTATAAATCTTTAACATAGGACGCTGGGAGCCTAGGAATGACTTCTTGGGAATATTTTTAGCAAAAGTTAGAAGTAATAGTAATCAGATACAGACTTATCCTGTACATAATGATGGAACATCCTGGAAACCTTGACACAACAGACATGTAGATCTGGTAAGCTAGTTATTAGCCTAATTAGCATTTTTAGCTATGTTTTATTGACAGTGTTAGCTTAAGCGGTTAAGGCTTTGGGTAGTTGTTCGGAGTTCAAGCCCCAGCACTGCCAAGCTGCCACTGTTGAGCCTTTGAGCAAGGTGTTTAACCCTCTCTGCTCCAGGAGTGCTGTATCATGGCTGACCCTGTGCTATGATCCCAGCTTCCAAAATTAGCAATTGCTATTTAAAATCCTGTGTATATCAGTTTGATATAACTTAGCTATCTAGATGAATTTACCTTTAAAGCTTACTTTAGCCAGAATGTTTAGCCAATTTCAGACTTTTGTTAGCAAAGAGGTCAGAAGTCATATTTTACATATTTTACATATTTTTACATTTTTTACATATTTTTACATTTTACATATTTTACATATTTTACATATTTTACAAAGTCCACAAAGGTAAACACAAGCCCCGGTACTCACTGGAGTGTAAATACAAAGTTTGTCTCAGGTGTGTGGTACCTCTGAGGGTCATTTTCTCACAGAGAAGACCTGACCCTCAAGATTCGGTTAAAAAATAAACGGCTAAATGAGGTGAGCTGCAGCGGGCGTCGTAATTTCAGTACGAGTTAAAGATGGTGTGACGAAGCAGAACGGCATGGTGTAGTGCACGTGTCTGGGGCAAGAAAGCTTTCTGCACATGGTATTGATAAATGAACTTGTCATCAATATCCTTGAGAGGAGCTGTACGCTGAGTGAACACACACACTCACACACACACACACTCACACACACACACAGCAGGTGGGATCGAATGAAGTCATTTACTATTTTCCTATAAATAATAGTGCTGTGCTGCAGTTTTATTGTTACATGTAGCTAAAAGGTCAGTTATCCTCTCCGTCCTCTCTTTACCCTTCTGTCCATCATATTATATAGAATTTTTCCATTTCTAATACAGATTGTTATGTTTAAAACAGCAGCTCGTTAAAGTGTGTTGTTCAAGCGATCGATTGCGATCGCAAATCAGCCATTTCATTTCTGTTTGATGCATCAAGGCCACAAAAAAGGGAGCTAAGTTTACTCGTACACCCGTCCTTGGGGTTCTGAACTTGGCAAATAGAATAGAATAGAATTCTATGTAGAAAGAAGCCTTGGAGAGTGATGTAGCTTTTAAATTAAAATGGTTTATGTTCATAACTAAAAGTTATAGCATGAGGTAAAAATGGGTGCCATTACTTTTTGGAGCTTCATCGCTGTGTAGATGATGCTGCAAGATGTTTTAAAATGACATGTTTACTAAGAATATATTCTAAGAGGGAGGAGTTTCCCTGTGGTCAATACTGTAGACCATTTACTCATAACAAACACAATGATGTTGTTGTTTTTCACACCAATTTATACTGGGTTTAATTTTGCTGGATTTTCTTCTGTATAAAATAAAGAGATTCCATATATGAAGCAAGTGACTTCAGTTCTCCAGTTCTTATGGTAGAGGTGGATCTAGACTTGGACACCGGTCCATCGCAGTGCCCCATAAATACACACATTTACACTGAGGACACTTTAGAAACACAGCCGGAAATTTAGAGAAGAACCGGGAGGAACTTCAGACCGAAACGAGAAGAACATAAGCTCCACTGTTTTCCAATGAGACACACGCGTACTGTAGTTCGTTATTCATCACTTTTTACCATCTGGAATGACAAATATAAACCACAAATTAATCAGGAAGTGTGTTAGCACAGCATGGAATATTCAAATAGATGAGAATGAGCCATCACAGAGAGAAGAAGATAGAGTGATAGATGCAGTAATCCCGTTATTATAAGCCATAAAGTGATCCACCGTACCCAGAGCATACATTTACAGTATCTTCTAAACAAGCCGGTGCTTTGAAACAGGTCCCACAGCGAGCATAGAGCAGAGTTTACACAGCGAATGGCTTTATCTGTCTCACTCAGCCTCCGTCTGTGCGCTCGGGCTCGACGTTTTTGAAAATAAACTTAACCAGACAGGAGAGTGCACTCACGAGAGGGTGTAATGATGCTTGAATAACTGTTTAGAATAAAATAATACGATCCCATTTAATCCAAGTTCAGTCATTGCCAGGTCCAAACCACCAGCTTGTCTTGTCTGTCCTATCGCATAAGAGCAATGTGGAAAAACAGTGCAAGGTGGAACAGGAGCTGAACAAGCTTTCATGCTCTTTTGGACTGCTTAAGTAAGGATTTATCCAGGCTTGAAGTGATGGAAGTTACACATGACTAGTAACCTGAGTTATGGAGCTATGAGGCGGTAATGTTCAGCAGTATAGAAACTAAAACACTTTGCTATACCATAATGCAATGGACCTGGTGGATGAAAGCTGTGTTTGGTTCTTGGGGAAGTACAGCGCCAACGTTGATGTCTCAGCAGTTTGCAGGCTTGAACCCCAACCTTCTGATCAGTAACCTGAAGCCTTAACGGCTAAACCATCACGTCCTCACACGTACTGATAAGTACGTACTGTATCAACTTTCAAGCACTAGATACTGAATTGGATGTAGTGGACAACAAATGCAGTAGGAACTGAAACAATTACAGTAGTTACTGAATCGAATCCAGTAACAACTGAATCACATAGCAGTAGATACTGAATCAGATGCAGTAGATACTAAATCAGATGCAGTAGATACTGAATCAAATAGCAGTAGATACTGAATCAAATGCAGTAGATACTGAATCAGATGTAGTAGATACTAAATCAGATGCAGTAGATACTGAATCAAATAGCAGTAGATACTGAATCAGATGCAGTAGATACCGAATCAGATGCAGTAGATACTAAATCAGATGCAGTAGATACTGAATCAAATAGCAGTAGATACCGAATCAGATGCAGTAGATACTGAATCAAATAGCAGTAGATACTGAATCAGATGCATTAGATACTAAATCAGATGCAGTAGATACTGAATCAAATAGCAGTAGATACCGAATCAGATGCAGTAGATACTAAATCAGA
This sequence comes from Tachysurus vachellii, assembly GCF_030014155.1. Classification (NCBI taxonomy): domain Eukaryota; kingdom Metazoa; phylum Chordata; class Actinopteri; order Siluriformes; family Bagridae; genus Tachysurus; species Tachysurus vachellii. Next base: position 3,420,538 of record NC_083469.1, on the reverse strand, counting down.
TGCAGTAGATACTGAATCAAATAGCAGTAGATACTGAATCAAATGCAGTAGATACTGAATCAGATGCAGTAGATACTAAATCAGATGCAGTAGTTACTGAATCGAATCCAGTAGGAACTGAATCAAATGCAGTAGATACTGAATCAGATTCAGTAGATACTAAATCAGATGCAGTATATACTGAATCAAATAGCAGTAGATACCGAATCAAATGCAGTAGATACTGAATCAGATGCAGTAGATAGTGAATCAAATAACAGTAGATACTGAATCAAATGCAGTAGATACTGAATCAGATGCAGTAGATAGTGAATCAAAAAGCAGTAGATACTGAATCAAATGCAGTAGATACTAAATCAGATGAAGTAGATAGTGAATCAAATAGCAGTAGATACTGAATCAAATGCAGTAGATACTAAATCAGATGCAGTAGATACTGAATCAAATAGCAGTAGATACTGAATCAAATGCAGTAGATACTAAATCAGTTGCAGTAGCAACTGAATCAAATGCAGGAGATACTGAATCAGATTCAGTAGGTATTGAATCTAATGCATGTAGTAGCAATTGAATGAATGCAGTATGTACTGAACCACGTGCGTAGAAACTCAATTAAGTGTATGCAGTAAGAACTGAATCAAATGCAGTAAGAACTGGATTGAAAGCAGTAGATACTGACATTTTAACCATATATAGCTGTTGCAGCACACAGTGAAATGAGACAACGTTTTTCCAGGACCAGGGTGCTACATTAAACATAGACAGAGCTAAGGACATAAGTAAGTTAGTCCTAGCCACATAAAGTGCATCTGTGCAACCTGGTGCAAACAGTGCAGGACAAGACAAAAGACAGTGCAAACAAACAATACAAGATAATACACAAAAGACAATACACAAAGGCAGCGCCGACCAGTACAATTTCATACCCAGATGTAATGCTCCTAATCATGGTACAACTGTAGAGAGTGAAAGCTTCCTTGAGACAGTTGACCTCAGCCAAGCCTCACTGTCATTGTACTGTACAAAGGCATTGAAATGGATGTAGCTTTTGGCCAGAAGTACAAAAAGAACATGACAAGTCGAATAATAAGTAACGTACAAGAATACTGTCAAGTGTAAAATATGCAAAATATTCATTAAATGTCAGACAGCCGAGGGAAGAAAAGAATTCTTAATCCGGCTGGTGCAACACGACGAGCTCCTGTAGCGCTTTCCTGAAGGGAGGAGGGTGAACAGTCAACGATTGGGATGAGAGGCATCTCACATTATTGAGATTTCTGTTTGTGAATATGTGTGTGTGTGTGTGTGTGTGTGTGTGTGTGTGTGTGTGTACAGTACACATACACGGTTACTCTATTCACATGTGCATCGTCAGACTCAGTCAATAATCCTCCGGCTTGGTGAAAAACGTAGCTGTCAGTTGTTCTGAATCTTAATAAACTTCTGACTGCACGGCAAACGTTTGTGGTGACGGAGACACCTCATACGGATATATCTCAACCTTAGAATCAGAAAAATAAGCTGAAGACACCCAGGAAACAGAATAACGTAATAAAACTATCAAATGTTCGATGTATATTAGATGCCAAGGACTATACCTGGGTGAAAAGATATTACTCTTGAACCTTGTCTCTTCTCTGCCTATAACCATAACCAGGATATTCCAGCTAACACTCATTCCAGCACATGTACCTCTTGTTTTAGATGTAAAACTTACATTTACTGAATTTGGCAGACCTCCTCATGCAGAGCGACTTACAGAAGTTCTTTGAAGTCTCTGTCAGCGAATACATTGATAACGGATCATTAGGTCACTGATTAACAATAAAATCAGTCTGTAAAAGTCAGCTGGGAGGAAATACAGCAATAGCTAATATAGCCTAATAGTTGGAACTAAATCAATGCAGTACTGTAGGTATTGAACAGAATGCAGTAAGAACCGAATCAATTGTGGTAGGTACTGAATAGAATACAGTAGAAACCGAATCAAATGCAATAGGAACTGAATCAAACGCAGTAGGAACTGAATCAAAGGGGGGTAGAAACTGATTCAAATGCAGTAAGAACTGAATCGAATTAAGAATATAATCATATATAAGAATATATATATAATATATATATAAGAATATAAAGAATAGCGCTTTTAAGCTCATTTAAGTACTTCCCGAAGACTTTTAGTTTAGCTGCCTCTAGGTATTTTTTTTGCTGGTTCATCAGATAGAACTGTATTAAATGCTTGCAATTTGCTCATGATTTTGTTCCTGGTGTAAATCCCATTTGCTACGCTAGCGCTGTAGTAGGTAAGGTTTTGTGGCTGGATGATGGGTGTTACTTTGGTGTCTACACCAGCTGTGAGACTATGAGAAGGTGACCTGCTCCGTAGAAGTGATAATCAGTGCCAGATGTTTCATCGCAAGCACACAGTCCTGTTTATGTCTCTTTTATAGGAAGATATGTTCATTTTAATGGCAAACCTTGCCACTGGTTTGAACTCACTCACTCTCTCTCACTCATTTTCTACCGCTTATCCGAACTATTCTCGGGTCACGGGGAGCCTGTGCCTATCTCAGGCGTCATCGGGCATCAAGGCAGGATACACCCTGGACGGAGTGCTAACCCATCACAGGGCACACACACACACACACACTCTCATTCACTCACACAATCACACACTACGGACAATTTTCCAGAGATGCCAATCAACCTACCATGTGTGTCTTTGGACCGGGGGAGGAAACCGGAGTACCCGGAGGAAACCCCCGAGGCACGGGGAGAACATGCAAACTCCACACACACAAGGCAGAGGCGGGAATCGAACCCCCAACCCTGGAGGTGTGAGGCGAACGTGCTAACCACTAAGCCACCTTGCGCCCTCTGGTTTGAACTAACAGTGTAATTGAATATTGAATAATGACTAAGAGGCATAATGATTACAGGGAAACATGCGTTAGTGAGGCAAAGTCTTGTAGGATTGCAAGTGTGTAAAATCACTGGGGTGTTTATTAGCAATTCAATAATCACCATCGATAGATGTTCAGATGAAACCACATGACTAACCCGAAAAAGATCGAAGCATCACGTGTCAAGAGGTTGTGGAAGTAAAGCTTGGTTTAATCTACTGTTTACTGTAGATTATTAACAGTATAGAACATTCATGAAGATTCACTTATATAATATTTCCTCACCTGATGGCATGATGACAAATTAGTTTTTAATCATTCTTTTATGTCTGTAAATTAAAATAACATGGTTTAAGTAACGACAAATATATCTATCAGTGATTTTTCTATAGACTTTTCTATGATACAAAATGATAAGCAGCGTTGTGACAGAAAATAAAATGTAGGAAACAAAAGCAAATGCAGCAGGAACTGAATCAAATGCAGTAGAAACTGAATCAAATGCAGTAGAGACTGAATTGAATGAAGTAAGAACTGAATCAAATGCAGCAAGAACTGAATCAAATGCAGTAGGGACTGAATTGAATGAAGTAAGAACTGAATCGAATGCCGTAAGAACTGAATCGGATGCAGTAGGAACTGAATCGAATGCCGTAAGAACTGAATCGGATGCAGTAGGAACTGAATCGAATGCCATAAGAACTGAAGCAAATGCAGTAGGGACTGAATCAAATGCAGCAAGAACTGAATCAAATGCAGTAGGGACTGAATTGAATGAAGTAAGAACTGAATCAAATGCAGTAGAAACTGAATCAAATGCAGCAAGAACTGAATCAAATGCAGTAGGGACTGAATTGAATGAAGTAGGAACTGAATCGAATGCCGTAAGAACTGAATCGGATGCAGTAGGAACTGAATCGAATGGCGTAAGAACTGAATCGAATGCAGTAGGAACGGAATCGAATGGCGTAAGAACTGAATCGAATGCCGTAAGAACTAAATCGAATGCATATACTCGGAAATGAAAAGAAAAACAAAGATTGTGTGGTTATATCATGAAAGAAATTTAGTGCATAAAAATACATCACACCTCACAAAAGTGTATTTTGATATGCTACTGTCAGATATTCACCCCGCTCTAGAGCCGTGCTGAGACAGATGAGATGTTGGCTCTGATCTCTCTGATAGTCAGTGAACAAAAAAAAAACTGATATGTTGTCAGTTTGCTATATGAATTAAAGGAAGGATGGATGAAGAAAGGAAGGAGAGCACATAAATAATGAATCGAGAGACGTACGTCTCTCTCTGGATAATGGCGTCTGCCAGATGCTATAAATGGATGACTTTTTTTTACGAGAGGACTGTCGCAGGTTAAAAATATCTCCGTCTCCATCTGCCAGTCACTTTAATGTAATTCACTTTTATTAATCAAACCCAATCAGGCATCAGAGTGAAGCGTCAGTGTCTGATTTACTGCGCTGTCGCTCTGCTGTGCGCGACATCATCATTCCACAATAACTCTAAACACTCGACAATTCCTCACTACAGTAATCCTCACTTCCTTCCTTCCTTCCTTTCTTCCTTCCTTCATTCGAATTGTTGATGGTTCATTTCAGAACCTGTCTGTCATTGTATTTAATAACGCGTGTTATTTTTTATTTATTTAATGATTTGATGCTAATTGACCATGCTTGCCTTTGTGTTTCTTTTCTTTTCTTTCTCTCTTTCTACAAACTCATTAGGCTCATGTTTGTTTAACCAAGGCATGTAACTCCCCCAAAAAAACCTTCTAAGTAAAGAATTTCCACGTTGTTCATTCATAACTACAAGTTTGTTTTTAATATAGTTATGAACGCTACCAAGGTCAGTGCAATTTTTGAGTTCACTGCAGACCCAACACTAATTCCTTCCTGCCAAAGTCTTCAAACGATCGCTGATGAAGATCCGAACGCAAAGCCGACTGACACGACAGTAGCAACAGTAGCTCAAAGCTGAGCCTCAATAGACTAATATGAGCTACTATAAGGCCACGTTCACACTGCAGGTAAAAGTGGCCCAAATCTGATTTTTTTGGGGTCAAGTGACCAGGTCAGACTTCTTCAGGAGTAGTGTGAACACTCAAATCTAGCCCAGATCTGATTTTTTTCAAATCAGATTCAGACCACTTCCATATGTGGTCCTGAATCAGACACAAATCTGATTTTTTCCAATGTGGCCTCAGTGTGAACAATCGAGGCGGATTTGATGCGACTTTTACGTCAATCTACATCGACATTCGTCACAATTATGCGACGGCGAGTTCGCACACAAACGTGACTACGCCTACAAAATGGATCAAATAATCAAAAGTTGTCCTCGACATCCTAAAATTTTCCAAACACTGCGTCTCTGTGCTGTCGTTACACAAACATTTAGAAAGAAAAGCGAAAATGCTTACTTCCTCCATAACCTCGCCAACTTTAGCGCAACGGCGTGCTGCGTGTGACGTCGTTGTTATTGTTCGTTTGCGCATGCGGGTCAGTTCGAAACAGCAAACAGTTCACACTGGTATCTGATATAGGTCACATTTTAAAAGGTAATGTGAACAGCCAAACAAAAAAATCAGATCTGAGCAAAATATCTGAATTGAGCATTAAGACTCTCAGTGTGAACGCGGCCTAAGTGACCACCTATAGTAGCTCATATTAGCCTATTGAAGCCACCAGAAGCCCACAGAATATAAAAACCTACATTAGTGAGGGCGTGATGGTCCAACGGTCAAGGTGCTGGATTCCTGATCAGAAGGTCGGGGTTCGAGCCCCCAAGCTGCCTGAGACATCAACGTTGGGTCCTTGAGCAAAGTCCTTAACCTCACCTGTTCCAGGGGCACCATACTATGGTTTGACCCTGCGCTCTGACCCCATAACCTAGGATATGCGAAAACTGGGGGAAGTCGTGGCCTAATGGTTAGAGAGTTTGACTCCTAACCCTAAGGTTGTGGGTTCGAGACTCGAGCCAGCAATACCACGACTAGGGTGCCCTTGAGCAAGACCGCTCCCTGGTCGCCGCAATATAAATGGCTGCCCACTGCTCCGGGTGTGTGTTCACGGTGTGTGTGTGTGTGTTCAGTGCTGTGTGTGCACTTTTGATGGGTTAAATGCAGAGAACGAATTCTGAGTATGGGTCACCGTACTTAGCTGTATGTCACCGTACTTAGCCGTATGTCACATCACGTCACAAGTATTAGTCAATAAAAACCCCATAGAAGCCCATGTTTATGAACAGAAGCCCATAGTAGGCCATAGAAGCACACACAAAACCATAAAAGCCATATAGAAGCTCACAGATATCAACAGAAGCCCATATTACTCTAAAGAAGCCCATTGAGACTTGCTTCACTGGTGACTTTATGTCAGGAGCTTCAAAGAAGGTTTTCTCTCAAACTCTAATATCCATCATAAATATCTTGCATTAAATGAACCAAGATCATAATATCATATTAAGCTATTTATTAATTCATGATGCACTTAAATACTAAACTTCACCCAGTGTGAAGACTAATATAAGCACATTTTTATCACAGAAATATTTCACTGCTGAATGTGAGTGTAAGTATGTATGTGGTCTTAAAGCAACGGCCTTCAGAAGTGTGGATCCTGTCACCTTTAACCTTCCTGCTGAAGACAAGATCCAGTCCCAGTCCCAGAGATGTGGAGGGTATGATGGGGTGAATCTGATCAGCGCTGCCTACACCCTAACACAAATGCTTATATCAGCAGAAAGTTTATATACTGTAGTATTTCAAGTCATGGATGATTAATAAGATTGAATAACGACTGATTAACACTCTAAAACTTTCTTTCCACCGAGTTTCCTGAGTAATTTCAGGTTTGTGCTGCAGACCGAAGATGATCACACCTTCTTAACATAAAGAAACCTACGGAGGTGGATGTTTTTACATTGATATGTTTTTCTTGCTGTGGATCAGCATCATTTCTGGCCTTCATGCAGGTTCTGGCCTCTTTTATCAGGACACGGACGGCTATAACACTCACCAGGAGACTCTCCAGGTGCCTCACCTTCACCGACATATCATCGTTTGTACGATAACAAACTATATCAGCGGATAGTTTTATCGAACGCTCTACAGTAGTGCTCTAAAAAACAACAAATGTTGGGAGACATTTTGAAACCCATAACGCAGATTTTGCAGAAAAGTAGCCGTTGGTTGAAAAGCCGAATAAAGGCACACACAAGAACAAGCTCTCCGCGGATACGGGCAACTGTCATTGGGGGATGTGGTAACCTAGTGGACCAGGTGCTAAAACACTAATCAGAATGGTTGCGAGTTTGAATCCCAGGTCCATCAAGCTGCTAATGCTGGGCCGCTGAGCAAAGACCTTAACCATTAATTGTTAAGTTAGATAAAATGTTAGTCACTATGGATAAAGGCATCGCTAAATGTACATTTTAAGACATCCTTTTCACTGACGCAGGATATGTAAAGTCTTGCAGCTGAACTGATTTTGGAATCATTCAGAAAATAAAAGACGTGCCCCATCCCCCCGAACAGTGGCGTGAACTGGACTGGTATTCTATTAGCAAAAATATCTTTACATTCATTCATTCATTCATCTTCTACCGCTTATCCGAACTACCTCGGGTCACGGGGAGCCTGTGTCTATCTCAGGCGTCATCAGGCATCAAGGCAGGATACACCCTGGACGGAGTGCCAACCCATCGCAGGGCACACACACACACTCTTACTCACTCACACAATCACACACTACGGACAATTTTCCAGAGATGCCAATCAACCTACCATGCATGTCTTTGGACCAGGGGAGGAAACCGGAGTACCTCTAGGAAACCCCCGAGGCACGGGGAGAACATGCAAACTCCACACACACAAGGTGGAGGTGGGAATATCTTTACGTTATAACTTAAAACATAATCTAAACTGCAGAAGCTTTATTAAATGAATGAGCCATGATTTATTCTTTATAGCTTTAGACTATGGCAAGTATACTGTTTAGAGTTTTAAACTGATTAGAGGTTTAAATCATCACTGGAATAAACAAACCAGCATGTAATCGCTCGGTTCTGACCCTCTGGCTGTGTCAGTGATGCTAACAAGCTTTAATTCAATTTAAAACAGGACCTAAAAAAGGCACACAGCAGTCTGATTGCATTCATGGTGAAATGGCTCAATTACAGTAAACAAATTGTCCTAATCAGGGCTGCAGTGTAAAGTGTAAAGTGTGTATACACCCGCACACGTACAGAAAACACACCTCTCAGACATGCATCATGCAGGATACATACAGTAATAGACAACAGCGTGGAATTCCCTAATTAAAACAATGTGACGCCTTCGCGACTGGAGAACTGCACGTCTCTTTCCTGGACGAGTTCGAGACAGCAGGGTTTAATCGTGTGTTAAACTGAATGTTCTAAGTGGCTCCTCGACATCAACCCTCATTCTTTTCTTCACAGCCGACCCGAAGGAGAGACGGCCGGCTCAGAGTTCCCAGCAGGGGAGAACACGCACGCTCGCTTTAAGACTCTCAAACAAGCTGAGATTCTCTGACGCTCGTTATCTTCTCCAGGGTCAGAATAACACACTTTAATGTTCGACTAGGAGCCTCTAATGATCCCAACCTCCGCTTTGAGACGCTCCTCTGGAACAAGAAGCAAAGGGGATCTAAAAAAAGATGCTTCCAAAACAGATAAAGAACTCACAACTCCTCGGAAAACCATCCAACCGATAAAGGCTTCATATTCTTCTTCTTTAAAGTTCTGTGAATTTGGAATGAGATTCGAATGACAGCGATAAGACAAGTAAGGAATAGATTATATCTGATGCAGATGTTTTATTCCTATTACACCACAGCAATTTGTAAAAAAAATGATTAAAGAGATTTTATTGGATTTCATAGCAGCGATAAACACACTGACACTGGAGACTCCTTCCAGACGCTACAAACATCGCTACACAGAAAACTTTCCCATGACGAAGGTCATACATTTTATCATGTTTAATCAGTCTTCCGTAGCTTGTCTGCTGTATCTGGTATCTGGCAATGAGCTGTTACTCTTCTCTGGCTCTCAACGAAGGCGGTCGCATTTTCTCTCCCTCTCCTCCCCTCTACTTTCCCTGCTTTGCTTCTTTCGTCTCGTCTACTGTCTTATACTTTGAGAGACTCTCTCCGCACTGCTCTCCAAACTAAAATATCATGGATTTGATAAACTGGTCTCTCAATGCAATTGACACCATCTTCTCGACGAGAAGCTTGGGTTCGGGGGAACCTGACTGCCCTGCCGGAACGTTTGCAGCTGGCTATACGATGGACGCGTGGGAGAGGTGGCGGGTCGTGTGTCTGGCGGCTCTTTCTGTGGAGGACATTGAAGATATCTACCTATTCGGAACCATGATAACAGGAGTTCTGCTGATTGGATTAGGCATTGCCCTGGTTTATCGAGAGAATCAGAAAACGGTAACAGCTGTTCAAAATCTCCCAAAGCTGTCCGTCATGATCGATGCAGTGGGCAGAGCGGTCAGCACTGAGGCTGGGACTAATAACCGCATTATGGGTAACATCACGATGAAGCTCACTGCTTTGGATACTGTTTTGGTTAACATCATGGAGAAGCTTTGGAAAGAAAATCGGATCGATATGGAGACCAGAATGGACTAAGAGTGTAGTCGTGTAAATTGGAATGCGTCTACTCGCCCCAAGACTAAACAATCCCAATCTTATCTGCTTTCGGCTCCTCTCAACCAGCACTGGCCTCGGCCAAGGCCGCTGTTGGAACAACAATTCCCCCGGCAGAGCACTGCAGCGAGACGCTCTTGCGTTCCTTCCCCCACTTCTACAGACACCTGCTGATTGTTGACTCTCTTTGGGACTAATCAAGGTTGTCTCCATGGCAATTTGCTGTGTATCGCTATGACAATCTTGCGGACTGAGGCACACCAAGATTTGATGCCGGGAGCAACGACTCTCCAGGCCTACACTTACATACATACACACACACACACACATACATATATAAAGATATGCACTCACCCCCCACCCCCCATCCCACGCCTTCGCCGCTTTGTACCGCCAGTCTGACAAGCGGGTCTGTGACCAGCGCCGAAAGGCCGCAGGACCTGATGGCTGCTTGCCTGTGCTGGATTACCTCCACCCCCCACTCCCCTCCCCTGTTGCAAGTCATGTGTTTATGGCGTACTGTTTATGTGCTTATGTTGCTGAGGTGTTTTTTTTCTTGTTCCCACACTGTACTCCCCACCGGAGGATAGTCTGGGGGTTGTTGTTTTTTTTTCTCCTCCCTTCCCTCATGTTATGCTGTATCTCTTCTCAATCCCCTGTCTTCCTGTCCTGTCCTCCCCTTGTATTGTATGTATTGTATGTATGGGCAGGTTGATGGCTAATTTCGCTGGTACCTGTGACCAGTGACAATAAAGGCTACTACTACTACTACTACTACTACTACTACTATAGAAACTGTCAGAGCCTCCGTTATAGATGATAATAATAATAATAATAATAATAATAATAATAATAATAATAATAAACACTTTCTGACTAATAAAAATCAAGAATTCATCAGCTATTTTTCTTAATTTATGATCAAAGAGAGAGAGAGAGAGAGAGAGAGAGAGAGAGAGAGAGAGAGAGAGAGAGAGAGAAAGGAAGAGAGCAACAGAGAGAGAGATAGAGAGAAATAGAGAGAAAGGAAGAGAGCAACACACACAGAGAGAGAGAGAGAGAGAGAGAGAGAGAGAGAGAGAGAGAAATAGAGAGAAAGGAAGAGAGCAACACAGAGAGAGAGGGAGAGGGAGAGAGAGAGAGAGAAATAGAGAGAAAGGAAGAGAGCAACACAGAGAGAGGGAAAGCAATAGAGAGAGAGAAAGAGAGAGAGAGAAAGAGCGAAAGGAAGAGAGCAACACACAGAGAGAGAGAGAGAGAGAGAGAGAGAGAGAGAGAGAGAGAGAGAGAGAGAGAGAGAGAGAGAGAGAGAGAGAGAGAGAGAGAGAGAGAGAGAGAGAGAGAGAGAGAGAGAGAGAGAGAGAGAAATAGAGAGAAAGGAAGAGAGGAACACAGAGAGAGGGAGAGCGAGAGAGAGAGAGAGGGAGAGCGAGAGAGAGAGAGAGAGAAATAGAGAGAAAGGAAGAGAGGAACACAGAGAGAGGGAGAGCGAGAGAGAGAGAGAGAGAGAGGGAGAGAGAGAGAGAGAGAGAGAGAGAGAGAGAGAGAGAGAGAGAGAGAGAGAGAGAGAGAGAGAGAGAGAAAGGAAGGGAGCAACACAGAGAGAGAGATTCAGAGAGAGAGAGAGAGAGAGAGAGAGAGGAAGAGAGCAACACAGAGAGAGAGAGAGAGAGAGAGAGAGAGAGAGAGAGTGAGGCCTGTTAATGTGACTGTATATTATTTTTTCAGGCCACCACACGTCTACTGAACACGTCATCTCGGACAATGAGCAGAGAAACGCAGAAGCGTTATCTACTGATCTGTCTCGGCTCTCTCTCCTTTTTGTCTGAGACTCTTAGATAATGGCCCAATAGATACAGCTTATCTCTGTGACATACAAGAGCCCATTATCCTCCACAAATCCAGATCTGATGATCTCCAGCACCTTGTGTCTACTGAAGGCTAAAACCGCCGTCTTTCACAGGCTTTAAAGCGACTGATACTGTTTTAGAACTTTCTCCTCATTTCATTAAACACCTTTCAGACGTTTATATTATATTAAGTCCTGGCAGAAACCCAGTAATGCTTGGCAGATCAAATCAGCTCATATATTAAGGTTCCAAGGACTTCTCAGCATTGTGAAGCTTGGCACTCGGACGGAGCTGATGACATGAATTTAACATTTAACATAAAACCTCACAGCACAACGTGAGGCTATTTTAATTCTCAATTTAATGACCATTTTTAAAAAAAAAAAAAAAACGATACACATCATTTATAAAATATTAAAGTTGTGTGTAAAAGTTTGCCGTAATGCTTCAAAAAATTGAATTAAAGCTTGTTAGCATCACTGACACAGCCAGAGGGTCAGAACCGAGCGATTACATGCTGGTTTGTTTATTCCAGTGATGATTTAAACCTCTAATCAGTTTAAAACTCTAAACAGTATACTTGCCATAGTCTAAAGCTATAAAGAATAAATCGTGGCTCATTCATTTAATAAAGCTTCTGCAGTTTAAATTTTGATTTAAGTTATAACGTAAAGATATTCCCACCTCCGCCTTGTGTGTGTGGAGTTTGCATGTTCTCCCCGTGCCTCGGGGGTTTCCTCCGGGTACTCCGGTTTCCTCCCCCGGTCCAAAGACATGCATGGTAGGTTGATTGGCATCTCTGGAAAATTGTCCGTAGTGTGTGATTGTGTGAGTGAATGTGTGTGTGCCCTGTGATGGGTTGGCACTCCGTCCAGGGTGTATCCTGCCTTGATGCCCGATGACGCCTGAGATAGGCACAGGCTCCCTGTGACCCGAGGTAATTCGGATAAGCGGTAGAAGATGAATGAATGAATTTAATGACATATTTTTTTTTAAAAAAAAAGGATACACATCATTTATAAAATATTAAAGTTGTGTGTAAAAGTTTGCCGTAATACTTCAAAAAATATCTTTCGGGTTTACAAAATATTTTGTATTATTTTTGTTTAGGAAAGGTTGATTTTCTTCATCCTTTCTTTGCATGCATATGTCAGCGAATGATAACCTGGCATGTGCACTGAGCAGCTGATTTGCATACGGCGACACCTACAAAACTCCATAAAAGGTCGTGCTCACATAGCTGCAGCCGAAACGACGAGTAAACGGCATAAGAAAGTGTACTTCTCTTTCTCGGGAGGTCGAAGGTGTTTCCCTGCCTACTGTCAATCACATTTTATCTTATTTATACAGCCGAGCAGTTGAGAGTTAAGGGCCTTGCTCAAGAGCCAAGCAGTAGCAGCTTGCCAGTGGTGGGATTTGATCCCATGACCTTCAGATCAACATCCATCCAAATTCCTATGCTAAAGAGACACTGAGCTCGTGTACTGTATACCGTCCTGTGAAGCTGTTTTACAGGAAGCACAATTTTCACCAAGCCTGGATGATAGCCGTCGTTTGAGCCACTTGTTATGAGACTTCCGAACACTCTGTTTCTGTCTTCATTAATCCTCCTCCAAGCCTGAGGAGCCAACTGGAGATTAATGGAGATGAATCAAAGCTTTTCAGATGATTTCTGCATAATGTCTGAACCTGAGGCCAAACGAGACGATCCTATTTTAGCGTTTTCAATTTAGCCAGACGCTTTACATAGTTCGGATTATCCGCCGCTCGTCTGGAACACGCTCGCTCGCTCCCAAACGCTTTCCTCGTCTCTCATCAGGGCCTCCAGAGCTGAATTTTTACCCTTTAGCATGTGAATATTTGTGGTGTGATCAGTGAGCCAAGACCTAATGATGCATGAGATAATTCTGTCTCCGAGCTGACTGGCTGATGAGTCCTGTAATTAATTACCATGTGCTGCATTACAGATCAAGGGGAATGGATGCTAATTGCTAATTTCAGGTCTCATTGATGCAAATGCGCATGGTCTTATGGCATGTGAGTGGCATTGGGAGATTTTAATAGTCTCATGATTGATTGATGACATTAATAACCATCAATAATAAAGTGAATTTTTAGACATGAAGATTTTCTCTTTTGCATCATTTGAAGTTTTTTGTACTTTTTATGAGTCCATGGACTTGAATAGCTTCGGTGAAACACACGCTGGTTTTAAAACGTCAAAGCGACGTCTTAACCGTGAATCACAAACGTTTATGAAATATTTTTTGCTTTGTGTGTTAATGTTGTGCTTATGATGATAAACTTGGCTTACTTCTTCTCTCGCTTGTTTCTTCGGATTATTTTGCTTCTCCTGAATAAAGAAAGCTTTTATATTTAAATAAAAAGAAATGAAACCAGTTTAAACTGTTGAGGAAGTGGATGGAGAAATCAAACAAATCTACTGCTGAATCAATTAGAACTGGATGGATGGAGGAACTGGTAAACGTGTGGATGAATAGATTGATGTGTAGATTACTGTAGAGGTAAATGGATGGGTGGACGGATAGATGGATGGATCGGTCTAGATAGATAAATTGATGTATGTATGTATCTTTTGGGTGTGAGTGCGTGAGTGAATGAGAGTGTGTGTGTGTGTGTGCTCCGCGATGGGTTGGCACTCCGTCCAGGGTGTATCCTGCCTTGATGCCCGTAGACGCCTGAGGCACAGGCTCCCCGTGACCCGAGGTAGTTCGGATAAGCGGTAGAAAATAAATTAATGAATGAATGAATGTATCTGTGGGTGGATGGATAGAAGAATCGATAGATCATTGGATGGAAATATACATACTAATGAAAAGAAAAATGGAAGGATGGATGGATGGATGGATGGATGGATGGATAAATGGATGGATAAATGGATGGATGGATGGATGGATGGACCAATATATATATATATATATATATATATATATATATATATATATATATATATATATATATATATATATATATATAAACTAAGAGAAATGGATGGGTGGTTTATTAGACAATATATATTGCTGAATGAATGGATGGATGAATGGGCAAAAGAATAAATGAATCAATATAGAAATTGCTGACTAGAAAAACTCATGGATGGATGGACGGATGGATGGATGGATGGATTAATGGATGGATGGATGGATAGGTGACTAAATATATCTATGGCTTCATAAATGCATGTTTCTATGGACAATTTTTTTTTAACATTTAAAACATTATTATTCTTTTTTATCTGAGGTTTTAGATCAAACCTGAGGAAAGGTCCTGTACTACATTGATAAGCTGGAATGTTACCAGAACATGTTCTAAACAAATCTTTAGCTCTTACATGAATAAACGCAGAATGCACAAATCAGATAAACATGTAGTACCCCAAAAAACCCCAGCGTGACTACATCCCCCCGTCTCTCACACCTCTGTCATCCATCACCTCGTTCTCTCGTACACACAAGCGGTTATTACGGTTCCTCACAGACCCTCGTTCATCTTCCTCTGGCCTCCAAACCACATGCAATCCAAACCCAGAACAAGTGATTATGATCGATGTGATGGAAAAGTTTTATTTCCCAGACAGGATGTGAGAACATGCTGGATTTCAGTGTCTGGGTTTAAAGTCACTGTGGTTTGTCCTCATTAGCAGTGAATCAAAACCGTGTGGGGTTTTTTTTTACCTCACTGAAAACTAATCTTTTTGCTGTTTAGAACATTTATTCAGGGATTTAAAGACCTTGTAATTAAGGTCAAACCTGAAAGTGGCGTTTTTTTTTTATCTTTTTCAGATTACGTACCTCTGTATCAATGTTTCTTCTGTCTGTCCATCTCTCTTTCTCTTTCTCTCTCTCTAAGGATAAAGTTAATCTACTCAGTCCCTTGTCTTGGTGATAATGAGGTTCATATCAGCAGAACACACACTCACACACACAGAGAACGCTTCAACGGTTTAACGGCTCACGGGAATCAGGAGGCCATGCGTGATCTGGCCCACCATTTAATTTCACGCTCAGGATATCAAAGAGAGAGAGAGAGAGAGAGAGAGAGAGAGAGAGAGAGAGAGAGAGAGAGAGAGAGA
>NC_083469.1:3377500-3400000 GCF_030014155.1 Tachysurus vachellii | reverse complement strand
CGGGGAGCCTGTGTCTATCTCAGGCGTCATCAGGCATCAAGGCAGGATACACCCTGGACGGAGTGCCAACCCATCACAGGGCACACACACACTCTCATTCACTCACGCAATCACACACTACGGACAATTTTCCAGAGATGCCAATCAACCTACCATGCATGTCTTTGGACCACGGGAGGAAACCGGAGTGCCCGGAAGAAACCCCCGAGGCACGGGGAGAACATGCAAACTCCAGGTAGGTACCCGAGGTAGTTTGGATAAGCGGTAGAAAATGAGTGAGTGAGAGAAGAAGAAGAAGAAGAATAAGAAGAAGAAGAAGAAGAAGAACAGTCTAAGGCTATTGGCTGTTATCCAGTGCCGTCATCCTATTGGTGGATTTAAGCTGAGCGTCATAGCTCTGAGATTTCATTCACGCATTTCTCAAACTGCTGAGACTGTGTTTTGTCGTCACTCAGTAAAATCCAAAAGAATTGAAAATTTTGTGTGAGTGGATTCACTGGATTCAGGACCAGCTGCAACGTTGCTTCTCGGTTCTCACCCTGAATGATGGCCAAGAGGATGACGATGACGAAGAAGAAGAAGGTGATGTCGAAGACCACGCGGTAAAACTCGGATTCGTCTCCTGCCGGGTCTTCGATCTCGTCACCGATCCCCCCGCCGGCACGCACCCCCACATACATGTGGAACAGGTAACACTAAACACACACACACACACACACACACACACACACACTGTAAGCTGTTTGTCTATAAAATCACAACATTGCACAGTTAGAACACCTTGTTTTGGGAAGCCCACCCTCACCCCTAATCCCGCGCCCTTTCCTTCGACATTTCCAGAGATCCAGAAGAGCTCAGTGTGCTCTTATTAGTTGACTTCGGTCTACACTGCAATCTCAGTGTCTTGACTATACTGTATCTAGAAAAACTCCAGATGATCCACAGACAGTTACGAAGGCACGAAGACGTACGATGCATCAGAACTATCTACCCATCGGTTTTCTGTTGCGCTAATCATACTCCTGATACCTAGAGTCTGTCCCAGAGGACTAATCACACAAGACTAATCACTATGAGGTGCTAATCATCCTACAATGTCCCTTTGGACTGGGGATGAAACTAGAGAACCTGAAGCCCCTGAAACATGAGGAGAACATGCAGACTCTGCCCACGGATGAATAGGGATGAATCCAAAAGCTTTCATTTATTAATTATTAAGTTTATTTATATAAATGTGTTAATCGTTTCTGAATGATGTCATTGAAATGAATTTTATAACTTTGTTTACTGTTTTATTTATTTCTACTTACAATATTAACAAATTACACCAGAGGTACAGAGGTGATTATGAGGCTCCGCCCCTTCTGGAAATCAACCAATCATCGGAAAAAGAAGCTGGGCGTTCACATGGGACAAACCCAGGTGCTCTGTGTGTGTGTGTGTGTGTGTGTGTGTGTGTGTGTGTGTGTGTGTGTGTGTGTGTGTGTGTTTACCGTCAACATGTCGTCACACTTCATATCTGGAGTTTGGCCATCTTCACTTTTATTGTAAAACTTGCGGAAGTAATTGAAGGCCACGACGGTGTAGAGATACACAACCACAGCCAAGAGGCCTACAGTCAGAACCAACTACAACACACACACACACACACACACACACACACACACACACACACACTTGACTATTCAAACTCGACATCTAACATCCTAAATTCATTATCTAGTGTTACACACACCATTGACCGTCATGAGCAAACTGCTCTATTAAAACATTTTCAGGAATCTTCTGTAAATCGGTCACATGACCTAGTTTCCGATCAGACACAGCATTATTTCCTACACAAAGATCATAGAAAACCAAAGAATCATAGACATTTTTATTACATTAGAAATTGTTTGACCTGGGATTTGACCCTGTGTCCCTCTGTCACTCATGTCATGGACCTGAGTACGATGAAGTCCATATCACAGACAGCTAGGACATGTCCTTACCAGAACACCAGGGGGCGATCTGTCAGGGCCATTGTTGATAGGATTTTTATTCTGTTCACTTTTACCTGTTTTCCGTTGTGTGTGACGGACGACAGGATGGTGCGCAGCGTCTTAAAGCCCATGGCCACGTCCAAGAGGTGAGCGGCGAAGAAGAAATTATTGTAATGGCCGAGAACTGAGAGCAGCATGTACCAGGCGAGATAGAGGAACGACTGAGCAAAATAAATAAATAAATAAAAGTTTGCAGATTTACAAAAAAATTTTAAAAAGTGTAAAAGATATAAAACTGACTCACGTTGTCGGTAAACACAACTCCGAGTTTCCAAATCTGATATTTTATATGGACAGAGTTCAGTCTGAAATGAGAACAGAAACACAGAGAGACTCCATGAATATGATGAGAAGCTTATTAGTAAATTCTCCAGCCGTCATCTGGCACGTGTGAGACCCGAAATAACAGAGAATCGATGACTGTTATTTCATTCAGATTTTTTCCCCCCTCACTTCTATGTAACGATGTTCTCTGAGAACCGTTCTCATCTTCCACAAACAGAAACAAACTTGTGAACGCGTGTTGTGACGTCACACGACGTGTCTCAGAAACAAATCCGCGGCATTTTGAAAAGTCGCGGGTTCCTCCGCATATCGTGGAGCTTGCTTGATTTTATGTTCATTCCTGGTGTCAGAAAATTGCTGATTTACTTAGATCTGATTTTTACTTTTCGGTATCTTATTGTTCTCAGTAGCTACTGGTGCAGTTCCTTGACAGACCACCAGAGGGAGTGCTGGTATATTTTTAACCATAGCATGCTTTGCCATTATTTCCCGCTTTCCTATTGTTTGGTTTTCCCACCATTTCACCTGTTTCTCATGTCCCTTGATGTTCTCCCCTGTAAATGACTGTCTTGTCTTTATTTTTTATCAGTCATTGTCATGTTAAAGCGATACGCTCTGACGCCGTTGTGATCAGGTTCCCGTGTCATAGCTACGTTTTTGTTTCTTTTGTTGTTTTTGTCCTGTGTAAGTTTTGTTAATTTTACTTTTGTTTTGTTTTTCAAGCGATCGAGACTACTGCAGAGATCCGGGTTCGAGTCCCGCTTCTGACGGCATCTCCTGAACGTTACAATTGTTAATGCTGAGTGTTGTGATTTTTGGCGGTTTGCTTTGTACAACCCTCCGGCTCTACTAGATACCTGGTGCATATTATATATTCATTCATGCTGATCTCTCGCTCCCTCTCTCTCTCTCTCTCTCTCTCTCTCTCTCTCTCTCTCTCTATGAATTATTACTTATGTACCGATCCCTATGCTCTTCTACTATCTCCATTGTGCCTGTGCGCCTTATTCATTCATCCCTCTGAAAACACTCGAATCGACAGAATCTTAATATTCTCCACATATTCAGCATTCTGCAAAAATAACAATAAAAAAAAAGTACATTTCTCGGGCTGCTCTTCTTCCTTTCCTGGCTTCGTAACTGAAATCCAGTGTCTTTTTATCCAAACCCAGCAGCTCGCTGATCCTCTCGGAGCCGTACATCTCGCCGTACTTGGCCATCACCTGCGAAAAATTCAAGCGTCTCAATGTACGTTTCACTAATCGGGTGCAATCGTGTTAATATTCTGCTCTTTAATTTGACTGATTTATTCTTAGTTCTTTATTTCGAACATCTTCCTTTTAATTCCTCGTCATTTAAATCGTTACAGAAGTGTCATTTAGGCGAATCTTAAGCAGTGCATTTGTTTGTTTGACTTATAGTCTGGAAAATCTAGTAATATTTTAATATAAAACATTTTCATAGAACGCTTTACTTTACTCTACCTTCCTCTTCACAAATTTGTCCCAGTAATTACTTGGAAAAGATCTATAGATATATGAAAAAGAAAAGAGATATATGAGAACGTTTTTCATATACAGTTAAAAGACAAAAATAAGCAGGTTAATACAGAGGTTATAAGCGCTTACGGCGTGTTTATGACCAGTCGGTCCCACTGGCCCCTGATGTCATCATCAGCAGGTCGCTGTGTGACGTACAAGCCGTCAAACTCCAGCTTACGCGCCAACTCCTTCTCACGTTTAAACACTACTAAAGGAACCTGAAAAATCACACGTACTGTAAGGGGCGCCGATATTTACAGTCACGGCATTTTTCTAGAGCGTCCTTAGCCAAAGGAAAACATTATGACATGATGCTAAATAATCAACATTATTTGACAAAACTAATGTTCATGCTTCACTGAAGTCCAGCAGCGTTGGATCTGATTTTTACTTTTCGGTATCTTATTGTTGTCAGTAGCTACTGGTGCAGTTCCTTGACAGACCACCAGAGGGAGTGCTGGTATATTTTTAACCATAGCATGCTTTGCCATTATTTCCCCCTTTCCTATTGTTTGGTTTTCCCGCCGTTTCACCTGTTTCTCATGTCCCTTGATGTTCTCCCCTGTAAATCACTGTCTTGTCTTTATTTTTTATCAGTCATTGTCATGTTAAAGTGATACGCTCTGACGCCGTTGTGATCAGGTTCCCGTGTCATAGCTACGTTTTTGTTTCTTTTGTCCTGTGTAAGTTTTGTTAGTTTTACTTTTGTTTTGTTTTTCAAGCGATCGAGACTACTTCAGAGATCCGGGTTCGAGTCCCGCTTCTGACTGCGTCTCCTGAACGTTACAATTGTTAATGCTGAGTGTTGCGATTTTTGATGGTTTGCTTTGTACAACCCTCCGGCTCTGCTAGATACCTGGTGCATATTATATATTGATTCATGCTGATCTCTCGCTCTCTCTCGATGAATTATTACTCATGTACTGATCCATATGTCTATTCTACTATTCTAAATGCTAAAGCTAGCGGAGTCACATTGAACTATGACAATATGAACAATTACACAATAAAAGCATTCAATCATAAACCTGAGCTTCTATTTAAGGCTTCTGTTATAGAAAAAGAACTAAAGACTTTCTGGCCAATCAGAATCCAGAACTGAACAGCTCTGTGCTGTAGAATGATCTCGTCAGGGTTCTGCGATTTGTCCTACATCTTTTTAAGTTCTGTCTCTGCCAAGCCCGGCATGAACACTTGAATATTTAATAATCTGTGCATATTACGTGAACAAAACCGAGTGAGATATCAAAGCAGCGAATAAGATGAAGGTGTAATCCTATCGTTTTCAGCAGAGATGAAGAGCTTGCCTTCAGACAGTAGTAGCCGATGATGGAGCCGAAGGAGATAAGAGTGTGTAATACAGCCAGAAAGTGGAGGAGCGGCTTCATGTAACCGTTCTCTTCCAGAATAAAACACACACTCTCAGAGTTCTCATCGCTGAGGTCAGATAAGGACACACTTTCAGCTTCGCCAGAGGAAACCTAGGTCACAAACGTACAGAGTTAAAGAGGACACACAACCAGAGTCCCGGTGTTTGTTAGTAGTGACTGTAATTATTAATAATGTTTCTTACTAGACTCAAAGCCTCACATGGGTGACAAACTGTCTATATGTGATTGTGGATGTTTACGGATGTCTGTAGTTGTGTATGTTTGTGTATAATTGTTTATAATTGTCTATATTTGTCAATGGTTGTCTGTAGTTGTGTATTTTCTTCTGTACTGTAGGTGTCTATAATTTTGTATGGTTGTCTTTAGTTGTTTATGGAGGTGTATAGCTTTCTATGGTTGCCTTTGGATGTCTATAGTTGTTTATGGTTGTGTATAGTTGTGTATAGCTGTCAGTGGTTGTGCATAGTTGTGTATGCTTGTGTATAGTTGAATATTGTTTATTTCTTGTGTATAGTTGTCTATATTTGTCTAGGATGTATATAGTTGTTTATGGTTGTGTATAGTTGTTAGTCCATATTGTTCCATGGTTGTCTATAGTTGTGTATGCTTGTGTATAGTTGTCTATAATTTTGGATAGTTGTCTATAATTGTTTATGGAAGTGTATAGTTTTCTATGCTTGTGTATAGTTGTCTATGGATGTTTATATTTTTATGGTTGTGTATAGCTGTATATGGTCATCTAAAGATGTGTATAGTTGTTTATGGTTGTGTATAGTTATCTGTAGTTGTCAGTGGTTGACTATGGCTGATTAGGAATGCTTCTGATTGTGTATAGTTGTATCTGATTGTGTATAGTTGTGTATAGTTGGTTTTGATTGTGTATAGTTGTGTATAGTTGGTTTTGATTGTGTATAGTTAGGTAAAGTTGTGCATAGTTGTATATAATTGTTTCTGATTGTGTATATTTGTGTATAGATGTTTCTACTTGTGTATAATTGTGTGTGGATGTGTATGGTTGTGTATGGATTTGTATAGTTGTGTATGGTTCTGTATAGTTATTTCTGATTGTGTATTGTTGTGTTTGGTTGTGTACAGTTGTGTATAGTTGTTTTTTGTCTGTATAAAGATGTGTATAAATGTTTATGGTTGCGTATAGTAGTGTATAGATGTTTATGGTTGTGTATAGTTGTGTATGGTTGTGTATAGATGTTTTTGGTTGCATATAGTTGTGTATAGTTGTTCATGGTTGTTTCTGATTGTGTAAAGTTGTAGTCGTTTATGGTTGTGTATAGTTGTGTGTAGTTGTGTAATTAGATCAAAAATAAATATACACAGGTGGAATTTTGATGCCTAGCACAATGCTGCTGAGCAGCGTAACGCAGTCAGTGAGCTTTGGTGATGATGTGTGTGTGAATAATGTGTGTGTGAGTGTGTGTGTGTGTGAACTTTATGTCCTTCACCTTGTAGAACAGAAGAATGAAGTTGATGCTGAAGGCCACACACAGGGCCAGCACTCGCATGTTGTAGAAATTCCTGGCAAAATAATTCTACAAGACACAGACATGTCCTTAAGATAGATTCTGTTCGTTACATGGCTTTGGTTTTACAGATTTGTAGAAAAACCTGAATCACACTGATTTAATCACCGTAATTAAGCTGACAGTCGAGTTTATTTGCATATTCTCTAAGAGAATAAAAAAAACTTGAGACACGGTTCTGCCTTACGAGCAGTTTTGTCTTCTGAGAGTTGATTATTTTCCACGTGGATGATTCTTGAACTTCAGACTCAGTCGCTTTATGGAAGCTCATCCTCCTAAATCTGCGTTTCTCCTCATCTTCCTTCCTCGGCTGCTTCTTCTCGTTGTCTTCACCTCTAAGGAAGACACAAATCTTATTCGTTGGACAGAAACGTTAATGCAATTAACATGCAATTTTCTCAACTTTCTCATGCAGTGCATTGGAAGAAGTCTGAGGAACAGTTCTGGAGTTCTGTGGAGCTTCTTACGGACATCTTAGACAGGGAAAATTTCTAGAATATAATGGAACGTATCTAGTATGACTTACTGGCTTACCTTTATAAGTTCTATATATTATAAAATTACATAAAAGACCTTTTTTTATTATTATTATCCATCCATCTAATTTCTGTAGTTTTTATCCTACACAGGGTCATGAGGGAGCCTGGAGTCTATCCCGGGGATTCAGACCAGAAACAAAGGACATTCTGGACATCACAGTGAACATCATACGCAGAAACACACACTATGCTATGCACAGCTTAGAGACGCTAATCAGCCTAAAAAGTGTCTCTTTGAACTGGGAAAGGAAACCAGAGTGTGTGGTTTATTAGCATTCATGCTAATGAAAGGATTATATTTAGTCTGTCAAAATCACGACGTGGGGGGCACGGTGGCTTAGTGGTTAGCATGTTTGCCTCACACCTCCAGGGTTGGGGGTTCGATTCCCGCCTCCACCTTGTGTGTGTGGAGTTTGCATGTTCTCCCCGTGCCTCGGGGGTTTCCTCCGGGTACTCCGGTTTCCTCCCCCGGTCCAAAGACATGCATGGTAGGTTGATTGGCATCTCTGGAAAATTGTCCGTAGTGTGTGATTGTGTGAGTGAATGAGAGTGTGTGTGTGTGTGCCCTGTGATGGGTTGGCACTCCGTCCAGGGTGTATCCTGCCTTGATGCCCGATGACGCCTGAGATAGGCACAGGCTCCCCGTGACCCGAGGTAGCTCGGATAAGCGGTAGAAGATGAATGAATGAATGAAAATCACGACGTTATTGAAAATGAAACAGAATGGTGTGAATGAGAGAATTTCTTTTTCTTCTTCACATGATCTTCAGGAACTTTGAGATGATGCAACTTCCTGTTCACTTTATATTTGGAACATACCAAATATGTGATGGGGTGAAGGGGTTTAGGTATCAGGGTTGTGTGAATGTTGGGGAAATAAATTGTACGTACATTTTTCATGAAATCTCATGAAACAAAATAAGAATTTTTCTGATGTAAAAGGGTTTAAAATTGAAACACACAGGTCTGTAAATCAGAGCAAACAGAATCAGGATTTATCTGAAGTTCACTAGGAGTGAGATGAAGCTTCAGACGTAACTTCTCTTCCATAACTCCATAACCTCTGTGAGAGTTATTGAGAACAATGCTTTACAGCAAAGCTTTCAGATTTATTGAGATAAACGTGATTTATAAGACAGGCTAAATTAACCCACTAGCATCGAATCAATAACATCTAACGCACACAGAATAAATGCACTATATTACTGGCAAAAAAGTGCTTACTCTGCTTTTTCAGTCTCTGAATGTTTCCCCTCCTCTTCGTCCTCCTCCTCAGACAAAGCTGCCTATATTCACACACACACACACACACACACACACACACACACACACACACACACACACACACACACACACACACACTACACCTGTAACATATACATAACTACAAATCTAGACAAATGTGTCTAACATGGCTATGGACAGCTAGCTAGCATGTTTGTTTTAAAAATTAAAAGATTTGTTGAAAATATATTTTTATAGGATTATCACCTAACTAAAGAGATCTAACTATTAAATTATATTAGCTCATATTAGATATTAGCTCAAGTATCAAAATGAGATACTAATTATAGCTAGCATAAATTATCGGACTAGCTAGCATTCTCGCTAAAATAACAACACGTCTAGGATTTGTGAATATGACAAACGCTAATATTAAAATACCTAATGCCTAATTAAAATAGCTGTTATTAAAATAGCTGCTAGCTAGGTAGCTAGTTTTCTCTAACTATAAAACAAAACTAGGTCTTTTTTTATACGATTAGCTCATATAATAAAATGAGATCTAAAAAAAGCTATTTAAAAAAGCTATTGCTAAATAGGTAGCTATTTCTCTAGATAAAAAAAACACAACTAGGATATTTATATATTTAACTCATAACAAAAAGAGATCTGAGGTAAATCTGAGGTAACTCTGAGGTAGCTATTTAATAGAGGTAGCTAACTAGCATTTGAAAATATTAATAGCTCTTGCATAAAAGAGATACTTTAAAAATATAGCTATTGCTAACTAGTTAGCTCTAAATAAAAACAATATTTTTGGGATTTAGGATTTTTGGAAGATTAGCTCATGTAACAAAAAGAGATCTGAGGTAAATCTGAGAGAGCTAGCATCTCTGAATAAAAGCTGACTAAATAAACTAGTTCTGTAAGTCCAGATGTTGTGATTATTAGAAAGCGTTTTTTTTTTTTTGTATAGACGACTGACTGAATTTAGCAGAGATTAGTGTACTGACCTGATGTATAGAAGGATTCATTACTTCACCAACGCTAGCAACGGAATCTCGACTAAGCAGCATATACTGGCTTCCTTCCTTTCTTAACTGGAGACCAAATATTTCAGTAAGTAGCTGAGGGTTTCTGGACACAGCTGATAAGTCCAGTGTCACTGCGTTAAGGTCACCCCGGGAGGCTAAGGTCCGTGTTGGACCTCGGACCTTGTGGGTTACCCCTTTGTTTTCCCCTGTGACATCATCCAGCGTGGGTTCTGGCAGATCTCTAAAAAAATCACAGAGTTTGGTCTCTTTGGCAAACTTGATAATGCAACCACTGAGAAAGACGAGATAAAGGACGTGTAGGATAAAGCAGATGGAGCCTGAAACGGTACGAAAAATGGCCGATGCAACCTTCTGGAAGAAGCGGACAATGGCCAGAACAAGACTCTTTATGCTCATCCTTTTTATGTGCCTCTTCACATTCCTTATGGACAGGAGCCAAGTTATCATCATCAGGCCACAGAGAGGGGCCAGGAGGAGCCGTTCCATCATCGGCGTCGAGGAAAAGACTTTCTGTCCTCCTTCGGTGTCGTTGTTATTCGTAACAGGGTTTTTATCTTTGTCCTTCATTGCATCTGCTCCATCATCTTCTGTTCCCAGCACTTCCTCGTCACGGTCGGAGGCAGAGATCTGGGCAGCCAGCTGCATCTCGAAGATAGTGTCCTCGCAGAAGTTTACGAAGAGCTCCATCTTTTCCTTCTCACCCCCCTTGTTCACAATGTCGAAGATGAACTGACGCTTGCTCTCCTTCACCTAGGGCAAGAATTCAAATTCATTTCACTCCAAGGTTCCCTGAATCTTCACAAATATTTACAGCGCCGGCTTGAACAGCACTTAAAGTAGCACAAACATTATATTGTTGCCTTTCTGTGTGAGACGTGTGTTTCTGTTGAAAATCTTACACTGAATCTTAGTGTTGAAGATAAATTTGACATGAACAAACTATTCGAGCATCTCAGTGATTAGAAATGGGTTTTTATATCAACATTCGCTTTAAAGATACAAACATTTGTGTGGAAAAAATAAACATATTTGTTTTGTATCTGGGGGCACGGTGGCTTAGTGGTTGGCATGTTCGCCTCACACCTCCAGGGTTGGGGGTTCGATTCCCGCCTCCACCTTGTGTGTGTGGAGTTTGCATGTTCTCCCTGTGCCTCGGGGGTTTCCTCCGGGTACTCCGGGTTCCTCCCCCAGTCCAAAGACATGCATGGTAGGTTGATTGGCGTCTCTGGAAAATTGTCCGTAGTGTGTGATTGCGTGAGTGAGTGAATGTGTGTGTGTGTGTATGTGCCCTGCGATGGGTTGGCACTCCGTCCAGGGTGTATCCTGCCTTGATGCCCGATGACGCCTAAGATAGGCACAGGCTCCCCGTGACCCGAGGTAGTTCAGATAAGCGGTAGAAGATGAATGAATGAATGAATGAATGAATGTTTTGTATCTTTTCTATGACGATATTTCCACTAGTAAGCTAGAGAAAAACAGAAACACTGATGAAACACTACAAACTACAAACAAAGTCCTGAGTGTCTACTTTCACATGAGCTTCATATTAACACTACTGTGGAGTGAGACATGACAAAGACACTCAATCGTCAACGTGGACACAATAACAACAGGAGGAACGTCTTCTGGGGAAAACCGTTATTGTAGCGACAGGTTGCCAAATCAAGGTCATCATATGAGTGTGGAATGTAGGCTACTTTTTTATACAGTATACTTATACATATGATGGAATGTGGCTGCTTATTTATGGTAGCTTAGTGGTTAAGGTGTTGGACTACCATTTGGAAGGTTATGAGTTTGAACCGGGGGGCACGGTGGCTTAGTGGTTAGCACGTTCGCCTCACACCTCCAGGGTTCAAATGCCGTGAATGTAAATATTTGTGTGTAACTGAGACTTTTCTTACTTTTAGTCAAAGTCCATGTCCGCAAATGGACAAAATCCCAGGCAACTGTCCGAGTAACTGACCAACTGACCACGAATGAGGTCTGAATACAGATGTGTGAAATTTTATCTCCTCACTGCAATGAACTCTCTATATTGCTATATTGCCGCTCGTCCTTGAATGACTTTAAATCCAATCAGTGATACTTTTCTGCTTATCGATCTTTGAGAACGTCTGGATGTCGTAGCAAGTAGCTTGTGTATAAAATAAAATATCTAA
Organism: Tachysurus vachellii; assembly: GCF_030014155.1. Lineage (NCBI taxonomy): Eukaryota > Metazoa > Chordata > Actinopteri > Siluriformes > Bagridae > Tachysurus > Tachysurus vachellii. Next base: position 3,388,223 of record NC_083469.1, on the reverse strand, counting down.
CATGCAATAGCCATAAAGTTCAGCAACAAACGTCACCTGTGGCTTCTCCCACTGCATCCGGCTCGACTCGCTGATTTCGAAATAGACCCTCTCGACCCGCTTCCCGCTGCCCATGATCTCAATCCTGCCCAGGTGAGGCTGGAAATACCTGAGCACGCTGTCAGCTAACTCCAGAAAATTATGTAATCGTGTATCATGAGGCATGTGCTCTGACAGGTTGGTCAAAAGGACAGCCACGTTGAAACCGATGTCTTTGGCCGGTTCATGAAAACGAGCCACAAACGCACGATAGTCCAGGAGTTTGCTCTCATTCGTTTCTGCGCAAGACAACAGAAATTCGGTTTCAGATACGGTGTAGCGTTTGTAGCCTTCCATGGCCTTTTGAAAGTCCTTCTTGGAGATAAGCCCCTGTCCTTCAGGGTCATATTCTTTGAAGGCAACAGAGGATACGAGATCTTTGAGTTTCAGGAACATGTCAAAGAACGTCAGGATCATTTCGACGTTGCTGGACGACTCCACCAGCATGTCCACCATCTGTTTCCCGATGGTTCCGTTCACAACGTTCCCTGAAAAACATCATCAGGATCATGGGGTTAAAAAGCCTCAGTTTCCTCTTTATACGTTGACCATATCGTACATAAACTGTATAAAAAGAACTTCCTTGCTTCGATTGTATTGAATGACACACTTCTGGAGTTTGTTCCACTGAGTCACAGCCTTAAAATATTGAAAACCTGTGACTGTATTTTATCATTTTTAAATCTAAATTTTTCCTTCAACTTTGTTTTACCTTCAAGCATAGACAGCAGCATCACCACCATGTCTTTCAGCAGATCCATCAGTTCCTTCAGCAGCTCGATCTGACTCGAATCCTGGATGGAACACAATATTGTCATCTCTATTGCAGTATTTTTAGCTTGCATTTATTCAAACGTTTTATATGTCAGATCAGCCGAGACAGGCGTTCGCTGTCACATATACACCCTGTAAATAGCACCATGTTTCCTTAAACACCTCAGCTATTTTCAAGTTTATTAAATTCTACATGAAGGTTAAGATATTTTCACCTCGATAAGTCATCATTCAGATTTATTCCAAACAAGGTACAGTAGCTTTGCCATGCATCAAATCTGGGGTTTTAAAAAGATTTTTAGGGATGAATTCTAAAATATTTCTGTTATCCTGGACATTTGTGATGGTGTTTATTCATGCAGACCTGAGAAAGCTTCATCTGCATGTGGGCGAAAACGTGGAGGAAGCCGACCACGGCGTCCCACAACCGACTGTGTGCCAAACTCTGCTGGTTTCCAGTGCAGGGACCCTTAAAAACAAGTTGTGTACAGTAAATGTGCTAATAAATTTTTCTTTCTTTTTTTTATTTCACATCTCTTAAGTCTTTACCTTGGCACAGTGTACTTATATTTTCTAACCATTCAAATGTTATAAGAATATAAATACATCCCGTCATGCAGAATCAAAGAAATTAGGAAAAATAAATAAATAAAAAAAAGATCGAAGATTTCTCACAGCGTCCTAGTGTTTTTCTGGACTACTGGTACTGGAGATCCTAACGTTTTAAACATACGATATATTTTGGCTTAGATGCTAATTCTATTTTTAATTTCATTTTATAAAGAAACTTTTGCATATTGTTAAAGTAAATGTTAAGCAACGTATTCAGGAAAGAACGGACGCTACAGTAGTTCTGCTTCCTCAAACAGAAGCAAGTGATACATCCAAAGTCTTCAAAAGAAAGATCTGCACAATGAAGAATAAAAGATCTTCAATGATAGGAGAATAAAAAATAGTTTCTGGTACATTTAGGGATTTTTTTTAAAAAAAAGTGCATGTGTGTGTGTAACGGTTCCTCACCTGGATGTACTCTGTGAGGGTGTTGAAGACCTGTTTGGCCACTCTGATGGCTTTGGAGAAGTTCCGCTGGCCGTGTTCGTCGATGACATCTTTCCCAGAGTAATACCAGTAAAAGTCGCTGATGGACTCCTAAGCACAGCACACAGATATAAACCTAATTACTTGATATTAAATGCTGTGTATTCGCAGTAATACTGTATACACTTCACTACTACAGTATATCTTCACCCCTATAGATTTACCTGCAGTCGGAGAAGGTAGTCCACAGTGGAGATGATAATGTTTACTGTGGTATTGTTTCCTGTCTGAGTTCTCAGATAGTTCTGAAAATCTGTCACAAGAAAAGTTATCTGTAATTTTTTTCATGACAAAAATTTGCATATTTGTTTATCATTGGCACTTTTTTATTTTATGATTTTATGACATCATAGCATATGGGGCAGTGGTGGCTCAAGTGGTTAAGGCTCTGGGTTGTTGGTTGTCGGAAGGTCAGGGTTCAACCCCCAGTGCCACTAAACTGACACTGTTAGGCAACTGAGCAAGGCCCTTAACCCTCCCTGCTCCAGGGGTGTTGTAACATATCTGCCCCTGCAACTCTGACCTCAGCCTCCAAATATGCCAATATGGGATATGTAAAGAAAACAAACTCCACTGTGTCATAATGTATATGTGGTAATTCTATGCACATTGATTCACACATTGATTGGTGTGTTTATGTAACGGTGCCTCCTGTAATTCCTCCTCCGTACCATCAGAGGGAGCCATCATTTACATTTACATTTACATTTACATTTACAGCATTTGGCAGACGCCCTTATCCAGAGCGACGTACATAAGTGCTTAAATCTCTAACATTGAATACATTAATGCTGGCTCACTAAGTTACATACTTAAGATACCATGAGTTTAAAACATTTGTTCAAAGTTACAATGAAAAAGTGTCAAAGGTTTTTTGTTTTGTTTTGTTTTGTTTTTTTAAATGCAAAAGATAAGGAAAGAAGTGCTAGTTGAAGTGTTTCCTGAATAAGTAGGTCTTCAACCGCCGCTTGAAAATACCCAGTGACCATCACCAATGAATAGCCATCACCAGAGTACTGAGACTTCCTGGTCATTTGGAGCACTTCAGCATTACGGATATTTACACCATAATCTACTAACTAACTGAAATCTAATTTACACCGACTTTCAGTGTGACGTATTGTAAGTTCACCGGCGATCCTGAGTTTCTTGTTTCTTCATCGTTTGCTATTGTTTGCTTTGATTTTTCTCACTTTTTACAGATTATTCCATTTTGGATTGTGTTTTTAGTTTTGACATTTTTCTCGCTGTACTGATTCCATCACTCAGTTTATGATCTCTTTGCCTGCGTACTGCCTGACGTTTTGGTTTTGTTCAGCCTTGTGTATTTTTTTAATAAACTCAGCTGATGGATTCATTATCTGCTGCATCAGCTGCTTTAGTACAGTTTAATACTCGATCTGATTTTCCCAACCGACTTCGATTATTCAAATAATATTTAGTGAATAAATTCAACCTCGGCGTATGAATTTAATTCCTTCTGGACGCGAGTTCTTAAGGCGAAAATTTATATTGTGAAACGAATTTTCCCATAAGAAAATAATGTAAATGCAGATTAACTGCAGATTAACCGTCATCGGGCATCAAGGCAGGATACACCCTGGACGGTGTGCCAACCCATCACAGAGCACACACACTCTCATTCACTCACGCAATCACACACTACGGACAATTTTCCAGAGATGCCAATCAACCTACCATGCATGTCTTTGGACCGGGGGACATGCATGTCTTTGTACCCAGAGGAAACCCCCGAGGCACGGGGAGTAAATGCAAACTCCACACACACAAGGTGGAGGCGGGAATCGAACCCCCAACCCTGGAGGTGTGAGGCGAACGTGCTAACCACTAAGCCACCGTGCCCATCCCCCCCCCCACACACAAACACAAATAAATTTGTAACGCTAAGCTTGGGCTAAAATCAGCACAGACGACCCAAGCCACCAATCTGTCAACAAAAAAACGCACCAAAAATCACGTAGCTTTTGAACGCATGCCAAATTAAACGTTTACTCTTTTGAAACAGCTAAAATTGTTTGGTTGGACTCACTTTGGTTGGAAGTTTTGAACGACACCCAGACGTAATCGCGACTTAGCCGTTATTCAGTATTCGGTTTCGTATGCCAATACAAATTTCTTACAAAATTTAAATTTTTAAGGAAAAAATTCGTAAGGGAGGAAGTTCGTATGCCAAAGTTCCACTGTAATCACTTTCTATAAGTCTTAGAACATCGTTAGAACATGTTGCCAATGAATCTGCAGCTTAGCAATACATTAGGTTTAAATTGGTCTGAAAGCCAAATTTGGGCTCTTATATTTAAAACTGTAGACAAAATTCTGTCTCAACTCTATGTGGACATGAATAAAAGTTTCTGCCATTTAATACATACCAAAAGAAGTAAATGTGCGTGTCTAATATATTAAATCATAAAGAGGCAGCAAAGGTGTAGAAGAAACTATTCAAAATATGACCCTAATAAAGTAAGGATGAAAAAAATAATAGGTGAGTTTAAATAATGAGAGTTAACGGCGTGATATCTGTGATCTATTCATACAGGTCATAAAGTCATAGTAATATCACACAGCAGAGAGTAAATTCTCAATATTCTTCCGTACTGTCATTATAAATCTTTATATTAAAATCGTATTATTACTTTTTCTGTCTTTTTCAGGGCTTTGTCAAGCATTAGGCAAAATCTAGTGACAAAAGACCAAGACAAGGAACAAAGAAGGCAATGATAGATGACTCTGTGTGATTCTGAGTTATTGGGTTGCTACTATGGCCCGGAGATGAGCTGCCGGTGATTTATTGTGTAATTGTGCGAATAAACACCTGCATTATGTCCTTCGCAAAGCAACTGGAGGAAGCGGAAGAGATCACAAATCAGCGCTTCGTCTGCCATAACCTTATCACCTTAATACACACATACAGAGAGAAAAGTAATGCAGGAACAAAAACAAGACAGAGTGAACGTATGACTTGATCTTATTCTCCTGCAGACTTTTGTTATAAGGTACGTATATCTCTGATTTATTGTGTGACCGCTGTCTCAGTCCTACCTGCCTTGCCTTCGGCCGCTGTTCCCAAACCTTCGGCTTTCATCTGCCTCTCGAATGCGTTCAGGTCCAAAACGCTGCAACGGCATTATAACCGTATCACAACAATGCTCATCACAATTCTTTAACTAAGGACAACATCAATATTATATCATAGCCAGAGGTGAAAAACCAATATCCTAGAATCCTAAGACTACTAAATGTTTAACTGCATGTCATAGCATTAATTATACTAATTAAAGGTTTTCATCCGAAATATACAGTTTATCTTAAGGGAGAGGGAACGTCGGCTTGTTGATGTGGTAAAAAACACTTCAGATAAAGCTACAAAGAAGAGAAAATCATCTATGCCTCTTTATTTGTTTTTAAGGACCCAAAATCTAGTAAGCTAACTGTAAGAGTGGCATATGTCTTACAGCTAAAAACTGTATAGTCAGCAGGGCCAGTTGCAGCCAAGTACTGTACATTAGGGTGGGCTGGTACAAATAATAGGTGGGCAATCAGTTGTAGTGGCCCCAAGACCTAATCCGGTTTTCCCCATAACCGATATTTACAAAATCGCCATTCAAAACGCTAACCGCCTGGACTGGGTCTAATATACCCGAGAGATGGTCTGCTTTGGGGCACTTGGTGAGGACTGGGGAGAAACAGTGCTTGTGGAGGGTAAACTGGAATTAGCTGTATCGTCTGACGTGCTAGACACAGGCAGCACTAGTGTTACGGAGCTAGAACATGTAAGTGTGTCGAGCTGAACGTAGCATGAGGCGCGTAGTAGAAAACTATTCTGTGTTGTTGGGCGGGGCTTTCTGTAGGGCTACAGCAGACAGATCATTATCCATTGGCTGTAGGCTGTAGGCTGCCCACCCAGTCAGAAGCTAGAAATCATTCTGGTATTTTCTGTGTTATTTTTTGATTGGATGGGCAAGACCCAAATCTGCCCACTGCTGCCACCAGCCCTGGTAGTCAGTGGTATAGATTGAACGAGTGAATTATCTGAATGTCACTGATCTAAAGCAGATAATTCTATATACAGTACAGTATATTTCATAAAAGATTTGCGTCTGATTTGCGTCTGTTCATGCTGTGAGCGTGCATGTTGATTTGACATCACTTCCTGAAGAGAACATTCTGAGTTCCTGAGTTCCCGTTTTTCTTAGTCAGAGGTCAGAAATCACTAGATACGTCCTTCGGTAGAACGCAGCAATGGTTCTAGCACATTGGGCATATTTTCTAAATCCAGCATTTATCCAACACACAAAACAGAAAATAGCTTTTTTTTTTGTCTTTCATCTTGTATGCTGGTGTTTACTGTGTTTGCTGTGAATTCTAGATCACGTAGCCTGTTTAAAGATTTGTTTTTCCCTCACAGCATGAACGAAACGACACAGCAGGCTGTATTTGGCCCACGGGCCTTGAGATTGACACACGTTCTAATATATGACTGAAATAGAGACGATACCTGCAGGACTGCATGAGGCTCGCCAGGCTGTGGAAGAATCCAACGTCTCTTTTCTCTCTCAGATAGTCCAACATTTTCTATGAGGAACCAAAAAGAAGAAAAACTGTGAGAGAAAATAAAATGATAACTAGAGTTGTAGCAATAGAGTTCAGTCACAATATAATTCGATTCACTCTACTGGCTTCATGATTCATAAGGGGTATTTGAATACCCAATTCAAATACCCCTTATGAGTAATTTAATAACGAGGTCCGTGACGTCGCCCGGTATGGCACAACCGGGGCCCCACTCTGGAGCCAGGCCCGGGGTTGGGGCTCGCATGCGAGCGCCTGGTGGCCGGGTCTTACCCCACGGGGCCCGGCCGGGCTCAGCCTGAAGGAGCGACGTGGGGCCGATCTCCTGTGGGCCCACCACCTGCAGGAGGGACCGTAAGGGGCTGGTGCAATGTGGATTGGGTGGCAGTCGAAGGTGGGGGCCTCGGCGACCCAATCCCCGGACACGGAATCTGGCTCTAGGGACATGGAATGTCACCACGCTGGGGGGAAAGGAGCCTGAGCTGGTGCGGGAGGTTGAGAGATACCGACTAGAGATAGTTGGGCTTGCCTCCACGCACAGCTTGGGCTCTGGAACCCAACTCCTTGAGAGAGGCTGGACTCTCTACTACTCTGGAGTTGCCCGCGGTGAGAGGCGGCGGGCTGGTGTGGGCTTGCTCATAGCCCCCCAGCTCAGCAGCCATGTGTTGGAGTTCACCCCAGTGAACGAGAGGGTCGTTTCCCTGCGCCTGCGGATGGGGGATAGGTCTCTCACTGTTATTTGTGCTTACGGGCCAAATGGCAGTGTAGAGTACCTGACCTTCTTGGCGTCTCTGGAAGGGGTGCTGGAAAGTGCTCCAACCGGGGACTCCATCGTTCTACTGGGGGACTTCAACGCTCATGTGGGCAGCGACAGTGACACCTGGAGGGGCGTGATTGGGAGGAACGGCCCACCTGACCTGAACCCGAGTGGTGTTCTGTTATTGGACTTCTGTGCTAGTCACAGTTTGTCCATAACGAACACCATGTTCAAGCATAAGGGTGTCCATCAGTACACATGGTACCAGGACACCCTAGGTCGGAGGTCGATGATCGACTTTGTGGTTGTTTCATCTGACCTCCGGCCGTATGTCTTGGACACTCGGGTGAAGAGAGGGGCGGAGCTGTCAACTGATCACCACCTGGTGGTGAGTTGGATCCGATGGCGGGGAAGGAAGTTGGACAGACTTGGCAGACCCAAACGTTCTGTGAGGGTCTGCTGGGAACGTTTGACAGAGTCTCCAGTCAGAGAGAACTTCAACTCCCACCTCCGGCAGAGTTTCAACCAGATCCCGAGGGAGGTTGGAGACATTGAGTCCGAGTGGACCATGTTCTCCACCTCCATTGTCGATGCAGCCACTCGGAGCTGTGGCCGTAAGGTCTCCGGTGCCTGTCGTGGCGGCAATCCCCGAACCCGGTGGTGGACCCCGGAAGTAAGGGATGCCGTCAAGCTGAAGAAGGAGTCCTATCGAGCCTGGTTGACTCGGGGGACTCCGGAGGCAGCTGATAGGTACCGGAGGGCCAAGCGAGCTTCAGCCCGGGTGGTTGCGAAGGCAAAAACTCGGGTCTGGGAGGAGTTCGGTGAGGCCATGGAGAAGGACTATCGGTTGGCCTCGAAGAAATTCTGACAAACCGTCCGGCGCCTCAGGAGGGGGAAGCAGTGCCCTGCTCACACTGTTTACAGTGGGAGTGGGAATCTGCTGACTTCGACTGGGGACATCCTCGGACGGTGGAAGGAGTACTTCGAGGTTCTCCTCAACCCCACCGACATGTCTTCCATTGAGGAAGCAGAGGCTGAGGGCTCAGTTGTGGACTCGTCGATCCCCCAAGCTGAGGTCACTGAGGTAGTTGAGAAGCTCCTCAGTGGCAAGGCACCGGGGGTGGATGAGATCCGCCCTGAGTACCTCAAGTCTCTGGATGTTGTGGGGCTGTCTTGGTTGACACACCTCTGCAATGTCGCATGGAGGCTGGGGACAGTGCCTCTGGACTGGCAGACTGGGGTGGTGGTCCCTCTGTTTAAGAAGGGGGACCGGAGGGTGTCTTCCAACTACAGGGGGATCACACTCCTCAGCCTCCCCGGAAAAGTCTATGCCAGGGTACTGGAGAGGAGAATTCGGCCGATAGTCGAACCACGGATTCAGGAGGAACAATGCGGGTTTCGTCCCGGTCATGGAACACTGGACCATCTCTATACCCTCGCCAGGTTGCTGGAGGGTTCATGGGAGTTTGCCCAACCAGTCCACATGTGCTTTGTGGATCTGGAGAAGGCATTCGACTGTGTCCCTCGTGGTGACCTGTGGGGGATGCTCTGGGAGTATGGGGTCCGGGGCCCTCTGCTAAGGGCTGTCCGGTCCCTATATGACCGGAGCAGGAGTTTGGTTCGCATTGCCGGCAGTAAGTCAGACGTGTTCCCGGTGCATGTTGGACTCCGGCAGGGCTGCCCTTTGTCACCGGTCCTGTTCATTATCTATATGGACAGGATTTCTAGGCGCAGTCGGGGGCCGGAGGGAGTCTGGTTTGGGGACCACAGGATTTCGTCTATGCTTTTTGCAGATGATGTTGTCCTGTTGGCCTCCTCAAATCAGGACCTTCAGCGTGCACTGGGACGGTTTGCAGCCGAGTGTGAAGCGGCGGATATGAGAATCAGCACCTCCAAGTCTGAGGCCATGGTTCTCAACCGGAAAAGGGTGGCTTGCCCCCTTCAGGTTGGTGGAGAGCTCCTGCCTCAAGTGGAGGAGTTTAAGTATCTTGGGGTCTTGTTCACGAGTGAGGGAAGGATGGAGCGGGAGATCGACAGGCGGATCGGTGCATCTTCTGCAGTGATGCGGTCGATGTACCGGTCTGTTGTGGTGAAGAAAGAGCTGAGCCGCAAGGCGAAGCTCTCTATTTACCAGTCGATCTACGTTCCTACCCTCACCTATGGTCATGAGCTTTGGGTCATGACCGAAAGGACAAGATCCCGATACAGGCGGCCGAAATGAGTTTCCTCCGCAGGGTGGCTGGGTGCTCCCTTAGAGACAGGGTGAGGAGCTTGGTCACCCGGGAGGAGCTCAGAGTAGAGCCGCTGCTCCTCCACATCGAGAGGAGTCAGCTAAGGTGGCTCGGGCATCTGTTCCGGATGCCTCCTGGACGCCTCCCTGGGGAGGTGTTCCGGGCATGTCCAACCGGGAGGAGGCCCCGGGGAAGACCTAGGACACGCTGGAGGGACTATGTCTCTCGGCTGGCCTGGGAACGCCTCGGTAGAAGCGGTAGAAAATGGGCTTCATGATTCAATTCACTATACTGGCTTCATGATTCAATTCACTATACTGGCTTCATGCTTTAATTCACTATACTGGCTTCATGATTCAGTTCACTATACTCGCTTCATGATTCAATTCACTATACTGGCTTCATGATTCAATTCACTATACTGGCTTCATGATTCGAGTCACTATACATGATTCATGATTCAATTCACTATACTGGCTTCATGATTCAATTCCCTATACTGGCTTCATGATTCGAGTCACTATACGTGATTCATGATTCAATTCACTCTACTGGCATCATGATTCAATTCCCTATACTGGCTTCATGATTCGAGTCACTATACGTGATTCATGATTCAATTCACTATACTGGCATCATGATTCAATTCACTATACTGGCTTCATGATTCGAGTCACTATACATGATTCATGATTCAATTCACTATACTGGCTTCATGATTCAATTCACTATACTGGCTTCATGATTCAAGTCACTATACATGATTCATGATTCAATTCACTATACTGGCTTCATGATTCAATTCACTATACTGGCTTCATGATTCGAGTCACTATACATGATTCATGATTCAATTCACTATACTGTCTTCATGATTCAATTCACTATACTGGCTTCATGCTTCAATTCACTATACTGGCTTCATGATTCAATTCCCTATACTGGCTTCATGATTCGAATCACTATACGTGATTCATGATTCAATTCACTATACTGGCATCATGATTCAATTCCCTATACTGGCTTCATGATTCGAGTCACTATACGTGATTCAGGATTCAATTCAATATACTGGCATCATGATTCAATTCACTATACTGGCTTCATGATTCGAGTCACTATACGTGATTCATGATTCGAGTCACTATACTGGCTTCATGATTCAATTCACTATACTGGCTTCATGCTTCAATTC